>NW_027394277.1:1683622-1762064 GCF_049309525.1 Garra rufa | reverse complement strand
CCAAGTTTGTTATGTGCTGAAAAGCCGTTTTCTGACATTTCAGGCTCTAACTTCAAAAATCATGCAAAACACTTCTAACACCTTCAAATATGTTTCTCTGTGTTGCAAAATAGGTTTTATTAATGCACAGACTGCAATTTTAATATTGGACCGAGTTTCAGCCTGCATTGCCAGAAGCAAGTTTGTTCTGCGCTGAAACGCTGTTTTCTGACATTTCAGGCTCTAACTTAAAAAATCATGCAAAACACTTCTAACACCTTCAGATATGTTTCTCTGTGTTGCAAAATAGGTTTTATTCATGCACAGACTGATATTTTAAAGTGGGACCAAGATTCAGCTTGCATTGCTGGAACCAAGTTTGTTCTGCACTGAAACGCCGTTTTCTGACATTTCAGGCTCTAACTTCAAAAATCATGCAAAACACTTCTAACACCTTCAGATATGTTTCTCTGTGTTGCAAAATAGGTTTTATTCATGCACAGACTTCAATTTTAATTTTGGACCGAGTTTCAGCTTGCATTGCCTGAACCAAGTTTGTTCTGCGCTGAAACGCTGTTTTCTTACATTTCAGGCTCTAACTTCAAAAATCATGCAAAACACTTCTAACACCTTCAGATATGTTTCTCTGTGTTGCAAAATAGGTTTTATTCATGCACAGACTGATATTTTAAAGTGGGACCAAGATTCAGCTTGCATTGCTGGAACCAAGTTTGTTATGTGCTGAAAAGCCGTTTTCTGACATTTCAGGCTCTAACTTAAAAAATCATGCAAAACACTTCTAACACCTTCAGATATGTTTCTCTGTGTTGAAAAATAGGTTTTATTCATGCACAGACTGATATTTTAAAGTGGGACCAAGATTCAGCTTGCATTGCTGGAACCAAGTTTGTTCTGCACTGAAACGCCGTTTTCTGACATTTCAGGCTCTAACTTAAAAAATCATGCAAAACACTTCTAACACCTTCAGATATGTTTCTCTGTGTTGCAAAATTGGTTTTATTCATGCACAGACTGATATTTTAAAGTGGGACCAAGATTCAGCTTGCATTGCTGGAACCAAGTTTGTTCTGCGCTGAAACGCTGTTTTCTGACATTTCAGGCTCTAACTTCAAAAATCATGCAAAACACTTCTAACACCTTCAGATATGTTTCTCTGTGTTGCAAAATAGGTTTTATTCATGCACAGACTGATATTTTAAAGTGGGACCAAGATTCAGCTTGCATTGCTGGAACCAAGTTTGTTATGGGCTGAAAAGCCGTTTTCTGACATTTCAGGCTCTAACTTCAAAAATCATGCAAAACACTTCTAACACCTTCAGATATGTTTCTCTGTGTTGCAAAATAGGTTTTATTCATGCACAGACTTCAATTTTAATTTTGGACCGAGTTTCAGCTTGCATTGCCTGAACCAAGTTTGTTATGTGCTGAAAAGCCGTTTTCTGACATTTCAGGCTCTAACTTCAAAAATCATGCAAAACACTTCTAACACCTTCAGATATGTGTCTCTGTGTTGCAGAATAGGTTTTATTCATGCACAGACTGCTATTTTAATTTTGGACCGAGTTTCAGCTTGCATTGCCTGGACCAAGTTTGTTATGGGCTGAAAAGCCGTTTTCTGACATTTCAGGCTCTAACTTCAAAAATCATGCAAAACACTTCTAACACCTTCAAATATGTTTATCTGTGTTGCAAAATAGGTTTTATTCATGCAAAGACTGCAATTTTAATTTTGGACCGAGTTTCAGCTTGCATTGCCTGAACCAAGTTTGTTATGTGCTGAAACGCCGTTTTCTGACATTTCAGGCTCTAACTTCAAAAATCATGCAAAACACTTCTAACACCTTCAGATATGTTTCTCTGTGTTGCAAAATAGGTTTTATTCATGCACAGACTTCAATTTTAATTTTGGACCGAGTTTCAGCTTGCATTGCCTGAACCAAGTTTGTTATGTGTTGAAAAGCCGTTTTCTGACATTTCAGGCTCTAACTTCAAAAATCATGCAAAACACTTCTAACACCTTCAGATATGTTTCTCTGTGTTGCAAAATAGGTTTTATTCATGCACAGACTGATATTTTAAAGTGGGACCAAGATTCAGCTTGCATTGCTGGAACCAAGTTTGTTCTGCGCTGAAACGCTGTTTTCTGACATTTCAGGCTCTAACTTCAAAAATCATGCAAAACACTTCTAACACCTTCAGATATGTTTCTCTGTGTTGCAAAATAGGTTTTATTCATGCACAGACTGATATTTTAAAGTGGGACCAAGATTCAGCTTGCATTGCTGGAACCAAGTTTGTTATGTGCTGAAAAGCCGTTTTCTGACATTTCAGGCTCTAACTTAAAAAATCATGCAAAACACTTCTAACACCTTCAAATATGTTTCTCTGTGTTGCAAAATAGGTTTTATTCATGCACAGGTTGCAATTTTAATTTTGGACCGAGTTTCAGCCTGCATTGCCAGAACCAAGTTTGTTATGGGCTGAAACGCTGTTTTCTGACATTTCAGGCTCTAACTTCAAAATTCATGCAAAACACTTCTAACACCTTCAGATATGTGTCTCTGTGTTGCAGAATAGGTTTTATTCATGCACAGACTGCTATTTTAATTTTGGACCGAGTTTCAGCTTGCATTGCCTGGACCAAGTTTGTTATGGGCTGAAAAGCCGTTTTCTGACATTTCAGGCTCTAACTTCAAAAATCATGCAAAACACTTCTAACACCTTCAGATATGTTTCTCTGTGTTGCAAAATAGGTTTTATTCATGCACAGACTTCAATTTTAATTTTGGACCGAGTTTCAGCTTGCATTGCCTGAACCAAGTTTGTTATGTGCTGAAAAGCCGTTTTCTGACATTTCAGGCTCTAACTTCAAAAATCATGCAAAACACTTCTAACACCTTCAGATATGTGTCTCTGTGTTGCAGAATAGGTTTTATTCATGCACAGACTGCTATTTTAATTTTGGACCGAGTTTCAGCTTGCATTGCCTGGACCAAGTTTGTTATGGGCTGAAAAGCCGTTTTCTGACATTTCAGGCTCTAACTTCAAAAATCATGCAAAACACTTCTAACACCTTCAAATATGTTTATCTGTGTTGCAAAATAGGTTTTATTCATGCAAAGACTGCAATTTTAATTTTGGACCGAGTTTCAGCTTGCATTGCCTGAACCAAGTTTGTTATGTGCTGAAACGCCGTTTTCTGACATTTCAGGCTCTAACTTCAAAAATCATGCAAAACACTTCTAACACCTTCAGATATGTTTCTCTGTGTTGCAAAATAGGTTTTATTCATGCACAGACTTCAATTTTAATTTTGGACCGAGTTTCAGCTTGCATTGCCTGAACCAAGTTTGTTATGTGTTGAAAAGCCGTTTTCTGACATTTCAGGCTCTAACTTCAAAAATCATGCAAAACACTTCTAACACCTTCAGATATGTTTCTCTGTGTTGCAAAATAGGTTTTATTCATGCACAGACTGATATTTTAAAGTGGGACCAAGATTCAGCTTGCATTGCTGGAACCAAGTTTGTTCTGCGCTGAAACGCTGTTTTCTGACATTTCAGGCTCTAACTTCAAAAATCATGCAAAACACTTCTAACACCTTCAGATATGTTTCTCTGTGTTGCAAAATAGGTTTTATTCATGCACAGACTGATATTTTAAAGTGGGACCAAGATTCAGCTTGCATTGCTGGAACCAAGTTTGTTATGTGCTGAAAAGCCGTTTTCTGACATTTCAGGCTCTAACTTCAAAAATCATGCAAAACACTTCTAACACCTTCAAATATGTTTCTCTGTGTTGCAAAATAGGTTTTATTAATGCACAGACTGCAATTTTAATATTGGACCGAGTTTCAGCCTGCATTGCCAGAAGCAAGTTTGTTCTGCGCTGAAACGCTGTTTTCTGACATTTCAGGCTCTAACTTAAAAAATCATGCAAAACACTTCTAACACCTTCAGATATGTTTCTCTGTGTTGCAAAATAGGTTTTATTCATGCACAGACTGATATTTTAAAGTGGGACCAAGATTCAGCTTGCATTGCTGGAACCAAGTTTGTTCTGCGCTGAAACGCTGTTTTCTGACATTTCAGGCTCTAACTTCAAAAATCATGCAAAACACTTCTAACACCTTCAGATATGTGTCTCTGTGTTGCAGAATAGGTTTTATTCATGCACAGACTGCTATTTTAATTTTGGACCGAGTTTCAGCTTGCATTGCCTGGACCAAGTTTGTTATGGGCTGAAAAGCCGTTTTCTGACATTTCAGGCTCTAACTTCAAAAATCATGCAAAACACTTCTAACACCTTCAAATATGTTTATCTGTGTTGCAAAATAGGTTTTATTCATGCAAAGACTGCAATTTTAATTTTGGACCGAGTTTCAGCTTGCATTGCCTGAACCAAGTTTGTTATGTGCTGAAACGCCGTTTTCTGACATTTCAGGCTCTAACTTCAAAAATCATGCAAAACACTTCTAACACCTTCAGATATGTTTCTCTGTGTTGCAAAATAGGTTTTATTCATGCACAGACTTCAATTTTAATTTTGGACCGAGTTTCAGCTTGCATTGCCTGAACCAAGTTTGTTATGTGCTGAAAAGCCGTTTTCTGACATTTCAGGCTCTAACTTCAAAAATCATGCAAAACACTTCTAACACCTTCAGATATGTTTCTCTGTGTTGCAAAATAGGTTTTATTCATGCACAGACTGATATTTTAAAGTGGGACCAAGATTCAGCTTGCATTGCTGGAACCAAGTTTGTTCCGCGCTGAAACGCTGTTTTCTGACATTTCAGGCTCTAACTTCAAAAATCATGCAAAACACTTCTAACACCTTCAGATATGTTTCTCTGTGTTGCAAAATAGGTTTTATTCATGCACAGACTGATATTTTAAAGTGGGACCAAGATTCAGCTTGCATTGCTGGAACCAAGTTTGTTATGTGCTGAAAAGCCGTTTTCTGACATTTCAGGCTCTAACTTCAAAAATCATGCAAAACACTTCTAACACCTTCAAATATGTTTCTCTGTGTTGCAAAATAGGTTTTATTAATGCACAGACTGCAATTTTAATATTGGACCGAGTTTCAGCCTGCATTGCCAGAAGCAAGTTTGTTCTGCGCTGAAACGCTGTTTTCTGACATTTCAGGCTCTAACTTAAAAAATCATGCAAAACACTTCTAACACCTTCAGATATGTTTCTCTGTGTTGCAAAATAGGTTTTATTCATGCACAGACTGATATTTTAAAGTGGGACCAAGATTCAGCTTGCATTGCTGGAACCAAGTTTGTTCTGCGCTGAAACGCTGTTTTCTGACATTTCAGGCTCTAACTTCAAAAATCATGCAAAACACTTCTAACACCTTCAGATATGTTTCTCTGTGTTGCAAAATAGGTTTTATTCATGCACAGACTGCAATTTTAATTTTGGACCGAGTTTCAGCTTGCATTGCCTGAACCAAGTTTGTTATGTGCTGAAAAGCCGTTTTCTGACATTTCAGGCTCTAACTTCAAAAATCATGCAAAACACTTCTAACACCTTCAGATATGTTTCTCTGTGTTGCAAAATAGGTTTTATTCATGCACAGACTTCAATTTTAATTTTGGACCGAGTTTCAGCTTGCATTGCCTGAACCAAGTTTGTTATGTGCTGAAAAGCCGTTTTCTGACATTTCAGGCTCTAACTTCAAAAATCATGCAAAACACTTCTAACACCTTCAGATATGTTTCTCTGTGTTGCAAAATAGGTTTTATTCATGCACAGACTGATATTTTAAAGTGGGACCAAGATTCAGCTTGCATTGCTGGAACCAAGTTTGTTCTGCGCTGAAACGCTGTTTTCTGACATTTCAGGCTCTAACTTCAAAAATCATGCAAAACACTTCTAACACCTTCAGATATGTTTCTCTGTGTTGCAAAATAGGTTTTATTCATGCACAGACTGATATTTTAAAGTGGGAGAGAGATTCAGCTTGCATTGCCTGAACCAAGTTTGTTATGTGCTGAAAAGCCGTTTTTTGACATTTCAGGCTCTAACTTAAAAAATCATGCAAAACACTTCTAACACCTTAAGACATGTTTCTCTGTGTTGCAAAATAGGTTTTATTCATGCACAGACTGATATTTTAAAGTGGGAGAGAGATTCAGCTTGCATTGCCTGAACCAAGTTTGTTATGTGCTGAAAAGCCGTTTTCTGACATTTCAGGCTCTAACTTAAAAAATCATGCAAAACACTTCTAACACCTTAAGACATGTTTCTCTGTGTTGCAAAATAGGTTTTATTCATGCACAGGTTGCAATTTTAATTTTGGACCGAGTTTCAGCCTGCATTGCCAGAACCAAGTTTGTTATGGGCTGAAACGCTGTTTTCTGACATTTCAGGCTCTAACTTCAAAATTCATGCAAAACACTTCTAACACCTTCAGATATGTGTCTCTGTGTTGCAGAATAGGTTTTATTCATGCACAGACTGCTATTTTAATTTTGGACCGAGTTTCAGCTTGCATTGCCTGGACCAAGTTTGTTATGGGCTGAAAAGCCGTTTTCTGACATTTCAGGCTCTAACTTCAAAAATCATGCAAAACACTTCTAACACCTTCAGATATGTTTCTCTGTGTTGCAAAATAGGTTTTATTCATGCACAGACTTCAATTTTAATTTTGGACCGAGTTTCAGCTTGCATTGCCTGAACCAAGTTTGTTATGTGCTGAAAAGCCGTTTTCTGACATTTCAGGCTCTAACTTCAAAAATCATGCAAAACACTTCTAACACCTTCAGATATGTTTCTCTGTGTTGCAAAATAGGTTTTATTCATGCACAGACTGATATTTTAAAGTGGGACCAAGATTCAGCTTGCATTGCTGGAACCAAGTTTGTTCTGCGCTGAAACGCTGTTTTCTGACATTTCAGGCTCTAACTTCAAAAATCATGCAAAACACTTCTAACACCTTCAGATATGTTTCTCTGTGTTGCAAAATAGGTTTTATTCATGCACAGACTGATATTTTAAAGTGGGAGAGAGATTCAGCTTGCATTGCCTGAACCAAGTTTGTTATGTGCTGAAAAGCCGTTTTTTGACATTTCAGGCTCTAACTTAAAAAATCATGCAAAACACTTCTAACACCTTAAGACATGTTTCTCTGTGTTGCAAAATAGGTTTTATTCATGCACAGACTGATATTTTAAAGTGGGAGAGAGATTCAGCTTGCATTGCCTGAACCAAGTTTGTTATGTGCTGAAAAGCCGTTTTCTGACATTTCAGGCTCTAACTTAAAAAATCATGCAAAACACTTCTAACACCTTAAGACATGTTTCTCTGTGTTGCAAAATAGGTTTTATTCATGCACAGGTTGCAATTTTAATTTTGGACCGAGTTTCAGCCTGCATTGCCAGAACCAAGTTTGTTATGGGCTGAAACGCTGTTTTCTGACATTTCAGGCTCTAACTTCAAAATTCATGCAAAACACTTCTAACACCTTCAGATATGTGTCTCTGTGTTGCAGAATAGGTTTTATTCATGCACAGACTGCTATTTTAATTTTGGACCGAGTTTCAGCTTGCATTGCCTGGACCAAGTTTGTTATGGGCTGAAAAGCCGTTTTCTGACATTTCAGGCTCTAACTTCAAAAATCATGCAAAACACTTCTAACACCTTCAGATATGTTTCTCTGTGTTGCAAAATAGGTTTTATTCATGCACAGACTTCAATTTTAATTTTGGACCGAGTTTCAGCTTGCATTGCCTGAACCAAGTTTGTTATGTGCTGAAAAGCCGTTTTCTGACATTTCAGGCTCTAACTTCAAAAATCATGCAAAACACTTCTAACACCTTCAGATATGTGTCTCTGTGTTGCAGAATAGGTTTTATTCATGCACAGACTGCTATTTTAATTTTGGACCGAGTTTCAGCTTGCATTGCCTGGACCAAGTTTGTTATGGGCTGAAAAGCCGTTTTCTGACATTTCAGGCTCTAACTTCAAAAATCATGCAAAACACTTCTAACACCTTCAAATATGTTTATCTGTGTTGCAAAATAGGTTTTATTCATGCAAAGACTGCAATTTTAATTTTGGACCGAGTTTCAGCTTGCATTGCCTGAACCAAGTTTGTTATGTGCTGAAACGCCGTTTTCTGACATTTCAGGCTCTAACTTCAAAAATCATGCAAAACACTTCTAACACCTTCAGATATGTTTCTCTGTGTTGCAAAATAGGTTTTATTCATGCACAGACTTCAATTTTAATTTTGGACCGAGTTTCAGCTTGCATTGCCTGAACCAAGTTTGTTATGTGTTGAAAAGCCGTTTTCTGACATTTCAGGCTCTAACTTCAAAAATCATGCAAAACACTTCTAACACCTTCAGATATGTTTCTCTGTGTTGCAAAATAGGTTTTATTCATGCACAGACTGATATTTTAAAGTGGGACCAAGATTCAGCTTGCATTGCTGGAACCAAGTTTGTTCTGCGCTGAAACGCTGTTTTCTGACATTTCAGGCTCTAACTTCAAAAATCATGCAAAACACTTCTAACACCTTCAGATATGTTTCTCTGTGTTGCAAAATAGGTTTTATTCATGCACAGACTGATATTTTAAAGTGGGACCAAGATTCAGCTTGCATTGCTGGAACCAAGTTTGTTATGTGCTGAAAAGCCGTTTTCTGACATTTCAGGCTCTAACTTCAAAAATCATGCAAAACACTTCTAACACCTTCAAATATGTTTCTCTGTGTTGCAAAATAGGTTTTATTAATGCACAGACTGCAATTTTAATATTGGACCGAGTTTCAGCCTGCATTGCCAGAAGCAAGTTTGTTCTGCGCTGAAACGCTGTTTTCTGACATTTCAGGCTCTAACTTAAAAAATCATGCAAAACACTTCTAACACCTTCAGATATGTTTCTCTGTGTTGCAAAATAGGTTTTATTCATGCACAGACTGATATTTTAAAGTGGGACCAAGATTCAGCTTGCATTGCTGGAACCAAGTTTGTTCTGCGCTGAAACGCTGTTTTCTGACATTTCAGGCTCTAACTTCAAAAATCATGCAAAACACTTCTAACACCTTCAGATATGTGTCTCTGTGTTGCAGAATAGGTTTTATTCATGCACAGACTGCTATTTTAATTTTGGACCGAGTTTCAGCTTGCATTGCCTGGACCAAGTTTGTTATGGGCTGAAAAGCCGTTTTCTGACATTTCAGGCTCTAACTTCAAAAATCATGCAAAACACTTCTAACACCTTCAAATATGTTTATCTGTGTTGCAAAATAGGTTTTATTCATGCAAAGACTGCAATTTTAATTTTGGACCGAGTTTCAGCTTGCATTGCCTGAACCAAGTTTGTTATGTGCTGAAACGCCGTTTTCTGACATTTCAGGCTCTAACTTCAAAAATCATGCAAAACACTTCTAACACCTTCAGATATGTTTCTCTGTGTTGCAAAATAGGTTTTATTCATGCACAGACTTCAATTTTAATTTTGGACCGAGTTTCAGCTTGCATTGCCTGAACCAAGTTTGTTATGTGCTGAAAAGCCGTTTTCTGACATTTCAGGCTCTAACTTCAAAAATCATGCAAAACACTTCTAACACCTTCAGATATGTTTCTCTGTGTTGCAAAATAGGTTTTATTCATGCACAGACTGATATTTTAAAGTGGGACCAAGATTCAGCTTGCATTGCTGGAACCAAGTTTGTTCCGCGCTGAAACGCTGTTTTCTGACATTTCAGGCTCTAACTTCAAAAATCATGCAAAACACTTCTAACACCTTCAGATATGTTTCTCTGTGTTGCAAAATAGGTTTTATTCATGCACAGACTGATATTTTAAAGTGGGACCAAGATTCAGCTTGCATTGCTGGAACCAAGTTTGTTATGTGCTGAAAAGCCGTTTTCTGACATTTCAGGCTCTAACTTCAAAAATCATGCAAAACACTTCTAACACCTTCAAATATGTTTCTCTGTGTTGCAAAATAGGTTTTATTAATGCACAGACTGCAATTTTAATATTGGACCGAGTTTCAGCCTGCATTGCCAGAAGCAAGTTTGTTCTGCGCTGAAACGCTGTTTTCTGACATTTCAGGCTCTAACTTAAAAAATCATGCAAAACACTTCTAACACCTTCAGATATGTTTCTCTGTGTTGCAAAATAGGTTTTATTCATGCACAGACTGATATTTTAAAGTGGGACCAAGATTCAGCTTGCATTGCTGGAACCAAGTTTGTTCTGCGCTGAAACGCTGTTTTCTGACATTTCAGGCTCTAACTTCAAAAATCATGCAAAACACTTCTAACACCTTCAGATATGTTTCTCTGTGTTGCAAAATAGGTTTTATTCATGCACAGACTGCAATTTTAATTTTGGACCGAGTTTCAGCTTGCATTGCCTGAACCAAGTTTGTTATGTGCTGAAAAGCCGTTTTCTGACATTTCAGGCTCTAACTTCAAAAATCATGCAAAACACTTCTAACACCTTCAGATATGTTTCTCTGTGTTGCAAAATAGGTTTTATTCATGCACAGGCTGCAATTTTAATTTTGGACCGAGTTTCAGCCTGCATTGCCAGAACCAAGTTTGTTCTGCGCTGAAACGCTGTTTTCTGACACTTCAGGCTCTAACTTCAAAAATCATGCAAAACACTTCTAACACCTTCAGATATGTTTCTCTGTGTTGCAAAATAGGTTTTATTCATGCACAGACTGATATTTTAAATTGGGACCAAGATTCAGCTTGCATTGCTGGAACCAAGTTTGTTCTGCGCTGAAACGCTGTTTTCTGACATTTCAGGCTCTAACTTCAAAAATCATGCAAAACACTTCTAACACCTTCAGATATGTTTCTCTGTGTTGCAAAATAGGTTTTATTCATGCACAGACTGATATTTTAAAGTGGGAGACAGATTCAGCTTGCATTGCTGGAACCAAGTTTGTTCTTCGCTGAAACGCTGTTTTCTGACATTTCAGGCTCTAACTTAAAAAATCATGCAAAACACTTCTAACACCTTCAGATATGTTTCTCTGTGTTGCAAAATAGGTTTTATTCATGCACAGACTGATATTTTAAAGTGGGACCAAGATTCAGCTTGCATTGCTGGAACCAAGTTTGTTCTGCGCTGAAACGCTGTTTTCTGACATTTCAGGCTCTAACTTCAAAAATCATGCAAAACACTTCTAACACCTTCAGATATGTTTCTCTGTGTTGCAAAAAAGGTTTTATTCATGCACAGACTGCAATTTTAATTTTGGACCGAGTTTCAGCTTGCATTGCCTGAACCAAGTTTGTTATGTGCTGAAAAGCCGTTTTCTGACATTTCAGGCTCTAACTTCAAAAATCATGCAAAACACTTCTAACACCTTCAGATATGTTTCTCTGTGTTGCAAAATAGGTTTTATTCATGCACAGGCTGCAATTTTAATTTTGGACCGAGTTTCAGCCTGCATTGCCAGAACCAAGTTTGTTCTGCGCTGAAACGCTGTTTTCTGACACTTCAGGCTCTAACTTCAAAAATCATGCAAAACACTTCTAACACCTTCAGATATGTTTCTCTGTGTTGCAAAATAGGTTTTATTCATGCACAGACTGATATTTTAAATTGGGACCAAGATTCAGCTTGCATTGCTGGAACCAAGTTTGTTCTGCGCTGAAACGCTGTTTTCTGACATTTCAGGCTCTAACTTCAAAAATCATGCAAAACACTTCTAACACCTTCAGATATGTTTCTCTGTGTTGCAAAATAGGTTTTATTCATGCACAGACTGATATTTTAAAGTGGGAGACAGATTCAGCTTGCATTGCTGGAACCAAGTTTGTTCTGCGCTGAAACGCTGTTTTCTGACATTTCAGGCTCTAACTTAAAAAATCATGCAAAACACTTCTAACACCTTCAGATATGTTTCTCTGTGTTGCAAAATAGGTTTTATTCATGCACAGACTGATATTTTAAAGTGGGACCAAGATTCAGCTTGCATTGCTGGAACCAAGTTTGTTCTGCGCTGAAACGCTGTTTTCTGACATTTCAGGCTCTAACTTCAAAAATCATGCAAAACACTTCTAACACCTTCAGATATGTTTCTCTGTGTTGCAAAATAGGTTTTATTCATGCACAGACTGCAATTTTAATTTTGGACCGAGTTTCAGCTTGCATTGCCTGAACCAAGTTTGTTATGTGCTGAAAAGCCGTTTTCTGACATTTCAGGCTCTAACTTCAAAAATCATGCAAAACACTTCTAACACCTTCAGATATGTTTCTCTGTGTTGCAAAATAGGTTTTATTCATGCACAGGCTGCAATTTTAATTTTGGACCGAGTTTCAGCCTGCATTGCCAGAAACAAGTTTGTTCTGCGCTGAAACGCTGTTTTCTGACACTTCAGGCTCTAACTTCAAAAATCATGCAAAACACTTCTAACACCTTCAGATATGTTTCTCTGTGTTGCAAAATAGGTTTTATTCATGCACAGACTGATATTTTAAATTGGGACAAAGATTCAGCTTGCATTGCTGGAACCAAGTTTGTTCTGCGCTGAAACGCTGTTTTCTGACATTTCAGGCTCTAACTTCAAAAATCATGCAAAACACTTCTAACACCTTCAGATATGTTTCTCTGTGTTGCAAAATAGGTTTTATTCATGCACAGACTGATATTTTAAAGTGGGAGACAGATTCAGCTTGCATTGCTGGAACCAAGTTTGTTCTGCGCTGAAACGCTGTTTTCTGACACTTCAGGCTCTAACTTCAAAAATCATGCAAAACACTTCTAACACCTTCAGATATGTTTCTCTGTGTTGCAAAATAGGTTTTATTCATGCACAGACTGATATTTTAAAGTGGGACCAAGATTCAGCTTGCATTGCTGGAACCAAGTTTGTTCTGCGCTGAAACGCTGTTTTCTGACATTTCAGGCTCTAACTTCAAAAATCATGCAAAACACTTCTAACACCTTCAGATATGTGTCTCTGTGTTGCAGAATAGGTTTTATTCATGCACAGACTGCTATTTTAATTTTGGACCGAGTTTCAGCTTGCATTGCCTGGACCAAGTTTGTTATGGGCTGAAAAGCCGTTTTCTGACATTTCAGGCTCTAACTTCAAAAATCATGCAAAACACTTCTAACACCTTCAAATATGTTTATCTGTGTTGCAAAATAGGTTTTATTCATGCAAAGACTGCAATTTTAATTTTGGACCGAGTTTCAGCTTGCATTGCCTGAACCAAGTTTGTTATGTGCTGAAACGCCGTTTTCTGACATTTCAGGCTCTAACTTCAAAAATCATGCAAAACACTTCTAACACCTTCAGATATGTTTCTCTGTGTTGCAAAATAGGTTTTATTCATGCACAGACTTCAATTTTAATTTTGGACCGAGTTTCAGCTTGCATTGCCTGAACCAAGTTTGTTATGTGCTGAAAAGCCGTTTTCTGACATTTCAGGCTCTAACTTCAAAAATCATGCAAAACACTTCTAACACCTTCAGATATGTTTCTCTGTGTTGCAAAATAGGTTTTATTCATGCACAGACTGATATTTTAAAGTGGGACCAAGATTCAGCTTGCATTGCTGGAACCAAGTTTGTTCCGCGCTGAAACGCTGTTTTCTGACATTTCAGGCTCTAACTTCAAAAATCATGCAAAACACTTCTAACACCTTCAGATATGTTTCTCTGTGTTGCAAAATAGGTTTTATTCATGCACAGACTGATATTTTAAAGTGGGACCAAGATTCAGCTTGCATTGCTGGAACCAAGTTTGTTATGTGCTGAAAAGCCGTTTTCTGACATTTCAGGCTCTAACTTCAAAAATCATGCAAAACACTTCTAACACCTTCAAATATGTTTCTCTGTGTTGCAAAATAGGTTTTATTAATGCACAGACTGCAATTTTAATATTGGACCGAGTTTCAGCCTGCATTGCCAGAAGCAAGTTTGTTCTGCGCTGAAACGCTGTTTTCTGACATTTCAGGCTCTAACTTAAAAAATCATGCAAAACACTTCTAACACCTTCAGATATGTTTCTCTGTGTTGCAAAATAGGTTTTATTCATGCACAGACTGATATTTTAAAGTGGGACCAAGATTCAGCTTGCATTGCTGGAACCAAGTTTGTTCTGCGCTGAAACGCTGTTTTCTGACATTTCAGGCTCTAACTTCAAAAATCATGCAAAACACTTCTAACACCTTCAGATATGTTTCTCTGTGTTGCAAAATAGGTTTTATTCATGCACAGACTGCAATTTTAATTTTGGACCGAGTTTCAGCTTGCATTGCCTGAACCAAGTTTGTTATGTGCTGAAAAGCCGTTTTCTGACATTTCAGGCTCTAACTTCAAAAATCATGCAAAACACTTCTAACACCTTCAGATATGTTTCTCTGTGTTGCAAAATAGGTTTTATTCATGCACAGGCTGCAATTTTAATTTTGGACCGAGTTTCAGCCTGCATTGCCAGAACCAAGTTTGTTCTGCGCTGAAACGCTGTTTTCTGACACTTCAGGCTCTAACTTCAAAAATCATGCAAAACACTTCTAACACCTTCAGATATGTTTCTCTGTGTTGCAAAATAGGTTTTATTCATGCACAGACTGATATTTTAAATTGGGACCAAGATTCAGCTTGCATTGCTGGAACCAAGTTTGTTCTGCGCTGAAACGCTGTTTTCTGACATTTCAGGCTCTAACTTCAAAAATCATGCAAAACACTTCTAACACCTTCAGATATGTTTCTCTGTGTTGCAAAATAGGTTTTATTCATGCACAGACTGATATTTTAAAGTGGGAGACAGATTCAGCTTGCATTGCTGGAACCAAGTTTGTTCTTCGCTGAAACGCTGTTTTCTGACATTTCAGGCTCTAACTTAAAAAATCATGCAAAACACTTCTAACACCTTCAGATATGTTTCTCTGTGTTGCAAAATAGGTTTTATTCATGCACAGACTGATATTTTAAAGTGGGACCAAGATTCAGCTTGCATTGCTGGAACCAAGTTTGTTCTGCGCTGAAACGCTGTTTTCTGACATTTCAGGCTCTAACTTCAAAAATCATGCAAAACACTTCTAACACCTTCAGATATGTTTCTCTGTGTTGCAAAAAAGGTTTTATTCATGCACAGACTGCAATTTTAATTTTGGACCGAGTTTCAGCTTGCATTGCCTGAACCAAGTTTGTTATGTGCTGAAAAGCCGTTTTCTGACATTTCAGGCTCTAACTTCAAAAATCATGCAAAACACTTCTAACACCTTCAGATATGTTTCTCTGTGTTGCAAAATAGGTTTTATTCATGCACAGGCTGCAATTTTAATTTTGGACCGAGTTTCAAGCCTGCATTGCCAGAACCAAGTTTGTTCTGCGCTGAAACGCTGTTTTCTGACACTTCAGGCTCTAACTTCAAAAATCATGCAAAACACTTCTAACACCTTCAGATATGTTTCTCTGTGTGCAAAATAGGTTTTATTCATGCACAGACTGATATTTTAAATTGGGACCAAGATTCAGCTTGCATTGCTGGAACCAAGTTTGTTCTGCGCTGAAACGCTGTTTTCTGACATTTCAGCTCTAACTTCAAAAATCATGCAAAACACTTCTAACACCTTCAGATATGTTTCTCTGTGTTGCAAATAGGTTTTATTCATGCACAGACTGATATTTTAAAGTGGGAGACAGATTCAGCTTGCATTGCTGGAACCAAGTTTGTTCTGCGCTGAAACGCTGTTTTCTGACATTTCAGGCTCTAACTTAAAAAAATCATGGCAAAACACTTCTAACACCTTCAGATATGTTTCTCTGTGTTGCAAAATAGGTTTTATTCATGCACAGACTGATATTTTTAAAGTGGGACCAAGATTCAGCTTGCATTGCTGGAACCAAGTTTGTTCTGCGCTGAAACGCTGTTTTCTGACATTTCAGGCTCTAACTTCAAAAATCATGCAAAACACTTCTAACACCTTCAGATATGTTTCTCTGTGTTGCAAAATAGGTTTTATTCATGCACAGGCTGCAATTTTAATTTTGGACCGAGTTTCAGCCTGCATTGCCAGAAACAAGTTTGTTCTGCGCTGAAACGCTGTTTTCTGACACTTCAGGCTCTAACTCAAAAATCATGCAAAACACTTCTAACACCTTCAGATATGTTTCTCTGTGTTGCAAAATAGGTTTTATTCATGCACAGACTGATATTTTAAATTGGGACCAAGATTCAGCTTGCATTGCTGGAACCAAGTTTGTTCTGCGCTGAAACGCTGTTTTCTGACATTTCAGGCTCTAACTTCAAAATCATGCAAAACACTTCTAACACCTTCAGATATGTTTCTCTGTGTTGCAAAATAGGTTTTATTCATGCACAGACTGATATTTAAAGTGGGAGACAGATTCAGCTTGCATTGCTGGAACCAAGTTTGTTCTGCGCTGAAACGCTGTTTTCTGACACTTCAGGCTCTAACTTCAAAAATCATGCAAAACACTTCTAACACCTTCAGATATGTTTCTCTGTGTTGCAAAATAGGTTTTATTCATGCACAGACTGATATTTTAAAGTGGGACCAAGATTCAGCTTGCATTGCTGGAACCAAGTTTTATCTGCGCTGAAACGCTGTTTTCTGACACTTCAGGCTCTAACTTCAAAAATCATGCAAAACACTTCTAACACCTTCAGATATGTTTCTCTGTGTTGCAAAATAGGTTTTATTCATGCACAGACTGTTATTTTAAAGTGGGACCAAGATTCAGCTTGCATTGCTGGAACCAAGTTTGTTCTGCGCTGAAACGCTGTTTTCTGACATTTCAGGCTCTAACTTCAAAAATCATGCAAAACACTTCTAACACCTTCAGATATGTGTCTCTGTGTTGCAGAATAGGTTTTATTCATGCACAGACTGCTATTTTAATTTTGGACCGAGTTTCAGCTTGCATTGCCTGGACCAAGTTTGTTATGGGCTGAAAAGCCGTTTTCTGACATTTCAGGCTCTAACTTCAAAAATCATGCAAAACACTTCTAACACCTTCAGATATGTTTCTCTGTGTTGCAAAATAGGTTTTATTCATGCACAGACTTCAATTTTAATTTTGGACCGAGTTTCAGCTTGCATTGCCTGAACCAAGTTTGTTATGTGCTGAAAAGCCGTTTTCTGACATTTCAGGCTCTAACTTCAAAAATCATGCAAAACACTTCTAACACCTTCAGATATGTTTCTCTGTGTTGCAAAATAGGTTTTATTCATGCACAGACTTCAATTTTAATTTTGGACCGAGTTTCAGCTTGCATTGCCTGAACCAAGTTTGTTATGTGCTGAAAAGCCGTTTTCTGACATTTCAGGCTCTAACTTCAAAAATCATGCAAAACACTTCTAACACCTTCAGATATGTTTCTCTGTGTTGCAAAATAGGTTTTATTCATGCACAGACTGATATTTTAAAGTGGGACCAAGATTCAGCTTGCATTGCTGGAACCAAGTTTGTTCTGCGCTGAAACGCTGTTTTCTGACATTTCAGGCTCTAACTTCAAAAATCATGCAAAACACTTCTAACACCTTCAGATATGTTTCTCTGTGTTGCAAAATAGGTTTTATTCATGCACAGACTGATATTTTAAAGTGGGAGAGAGATTCAGCTTGCATTGCCTGAACCAAGTTTGTTATGTGCTGAAAAGCCGTTTTCTGACATTTCAGGCTCTAACTTCAAAAATCATGCAAAACACTTCTAACACCTTCAAATATGTTTCTCTGTGTTGCAAAATAGGTTTTATTCATGCACAGACTTCAATTTTAATTTTGGACCGAGTTTCAGCTTGCATTGCCTGAACCAAGTTTGTTATGTGCTGAAAAGCCGTTTTCTGACATTTCAGGCTCTAACTTCAAAAATCATGCAAAACACTTCTAACACCTTCAGATATGTTTCTCTGTGTTGCAAAATAGGTTTTATTCATGCACAGACTGATATTTTAAAGTGGGACCAAGATTCAGCTTGCATTGCTGGAACCAAGTTTGTTCCGCGCTGAAACGCTGTTTTCTGACATTTCAGGCTCTAACTTCAAAAATCATGCAAAACACTTCTAACACCTTCAGATATGTTTCTCTGTGTTGCAAAATAGGTTTTATTCATGCACAGACTGATATTTTAAAGTGGGACCAAGATTCAGCTTGCATTGCTGGAACCAAGTTTGTTATGTGCTGAAAAGCCGTTTTCTGACATTTCAGGCTCTAACTTCAAAAATCATGCAAAACACTTCTAACACCTTCAAATATGTTTCTCTGTGTTGCAAAATAGGTTTTATTAATGCACAGACTGCAATTTTAATATTGGACCGAGTTTCAGCCTGCATTGCCAGAAGCAAGTTTGTTCTGCGCTGAAACGCTGTTTTCTGACATTTCAGGCTCTAACTTAAAAAATCATGCAAAACACTTCTAACACCTTCAGATATGTTTCTCTGTGTTGCAAAATAGGTTTTATTCATGCACAGACTGATATTTTAAAGTGGGACCAAGATTCAGCTTGCATTGCTGGAACCAAGTTTGTTCTGCGCTGAAACGCTGTTTTCTGACATTTCAGGCTCTAACTTCAAAAATCATGCAAAACACTTCTAACACCTTCAGATATGTTTCTCTGTGTTGCAAAATAGGTTTTATTCATGCACAGACTGCAATTTTAATTTTGGACCGAGTTTCAGCTTGCATTGCCTGAACCAAGTTTGTTATGTGCTGAAAAGCCGTTTTCTGACATTTCAGGCTCTAACTTCAAAAATCATGCAAAACACTTCTAACACCTTCAGATATGTTTCTCTGTGTTGCAAAATAGGTTTTATTCATGCACAGGCTGCAATTTTAATTTTGGACCGAGTTTCAGCCTGCATTGCCAGAACCAAGTTTGTTCTGCGCTGAAACGCTGTTTTCTGACACTTCAGGCTCTAACTTCAAAAATCATGCAAAACACTTCTAACACCTTCAGATATGTTTCTCTGTGTTGCAAAATAGGTTTTATTCATGCACAGACTGATATTTTAAATTGGGACCAAGATTCAGCTTGCATTGCTGGAACCAAGTTTGTTCTGCGCTGAAACGCTGTTTTCTGACATTTCAGGCTCTAACTTCAAAAATCATGCAAAACACTTCTAACACCTTCAGATATGTTTCTCTGTGTTGCAAAATAGGTTTTATTCATGCACAGACTGATATTTTAAAGTGGGAGACAGATTCAGCTTGCATTGCTGGAACCAAGTTTGTTCTTCGCTGAAACGCTGTTTTCTGACATTTCAGGCTCTAACTTAAAAAATCATGCAAAACACTTCTAACACCTTCAGATATGTTTCTCTGTGTTGCAAAATAGGTTTTATTCATGCACAGACTGATATTTTAAAGTGGGACCAAGATTCAGCTTGCATTGCTGGAACCAAGTTTGTTCTGCGCTGAAACGCTGTTTTCTGACATTTCAGGCTCTAACTTCAAAAATCATGCAAAACACTTCTAACACCTTCAGATATGTTTCTCTGTGTTGCAAAAAAGGTTTTATTCATGCACAGACTGCAATTTTAATTTTGGACCGAGTTTCAGCTTGCATTGCCTGAACCAAGTTTGTTATGTGCTGAAAAGCCGTTTTCTGACATTTCAGGCTCTAACTTCAAAAATCATGCAAAACACTTCTAACACCTTCAGATATGTTTCTCTGTGTTGCAAAATAGGTTTTATTCATGCACAGGCTGCAATTTTAATTTTGGACCGAGTTTCAGCCTGCATTGCCAGAACCAAGTTTGTTCTGCGCTGAAACGCTGTTTTCTGACACTTCAGGCTCTAGCTTCAAAAATCATGCAAAACACTTCTAACACCTTCAGATATGTTTCTCTGTGTTGCAAAATAGGTTTTATTCATGCACAGACTGATATTTTAAATTGGGACCAAGATTCAGCTTGCATTGCTGGAACCAAGTTTGTTCTGCGCTGAAACGCTGTTTTCTGACATTTCAGGCTCTAACTTCAAAAATCATGCAAAACACTTCTAACACCTTCAGATATGTTTCTCTGTGTTGCAAAATAGGTTTTATTCATGCACAGACTGATATTTTAAAGTGGGAGACAGATTCAGCTTGCATTGCTGGAACCAAGTTTGTTCTGCGCTGAAACGCTGTTTTCTGACATTTCAGGCTCTAACTTAAAAAATCATGCAAAACACTTCTAACACCTTCAGATATGTTTCTCTGTGTTGCAAAATAGGTTTTATTCATGCACAGACTGATATTTTAAAGTGGGACCAAGATTCAGCTTGCATTGCTGGAACCAAGTTTGTTCTGCGCTGAAACGCTGTTTTCTGACATTTCAGGCTCTAACTTCAAAAATCATGCAAAACACTTCTAACACCTTCAGATATGTTTCTCTGTGTTGCAAAATAGGTTTTATTCATGCACAGACTGCAATTTTAATTTTGGACCGAGTTTCAGCTTGCATTGCCTGAACCAAGTTTGTTATGTGCTGAAAAGCCGTTTTCTGACATTTCAGGCTCTAACTTCAAAAATCATGCAAAACACTTCTAACACCTTCAGATATGTTTCTCTGTGTTGCAAAATAGGTTTTATTCATGCACAGGCTGCAATTTTAATTTTGGACCGAGTTTCAGCCTGCATTGCCAGAAACAAGTTTGTTCTGCGCTGAAACGCTGTTTTCTGACACTTCAGGCTCTAACTTCAAAAATCATGCAAAACACTTCTAACACCTTCAGATATGTTTCTCTGTGTTGCAAAATAGGTTTTATTCATGCACAGACTGATATTTTAAATTGGGACCAAGATTCAGCTTGCATTGCTGGAACCAAGTTTGTTCTGCGCTGAAACGCTGTTTTCTGACATTTCAGGCTCTAACTTCAAAAATCATGCAAAACACTTCTAACACCTTCAGATATGTTTCTCTGTGTTGCAAAATAGGTTTTATTCATGCACAGACTGATATTTTAAAGTGGGAGACAGATTCAGCTTGCATTGCTGGAACCAAGTTTGTTCTGCGCTGAAACGCTGTTTTCTGACACTTCAGGCTCTAACTTCAAAAATCATGCAAAACACTTCTAACACCTTCAGATATGTTTCTCTGTGTTGCAAAATAGGTTTTATTCATGCACAGACTGATATTTTAAAGTGGGACCAAGATTCAGCTTGCATTGCTGGAACCAAGTTTTATCTGCGCTGAAACGCTGTTTTCTGACACTTCAGGCTCTAACTTCAAAAATCATGCAAAACACTTCTAACACCTTCAGATATGTTTCTCTGTGTTGCAAAATAGGTTTTATTCATGCACAGACTGTTATTTTAAAGTGGGACCAAGATTCAGCTTGCATTGCTGGAACCAAGTTTGTTCTGCGCTGAAACGCTGTTTTCTGACATTTCAGGCTCTAACTTCAAAAATCATGCAAAACACTTCTAACACCTTCAGATATGTGTCTCTGTGTTGCAGAATAGGTTTTATTCATGCACAGACTGCTATTTTAATTTTGGACCGAGTTTCAGCTTGCATTGCCTGGACCAAGTTTGTTATGGGCTGAAAAGCCGTTTTCTGACATTTCAGGCTCTAACTTCAAAAATCATGCAAAACACTTCTAACACCTTTAGATATGTTTCTCTGTGTTGCAAAATAGGTTTTATTCATGCACAGACTTCAATTTTAATTTTGGACCGAGTTTCAGCTTGCATTGCCTGAACCAAGTTTGTTATGTGCTGAAAAGCCGTTTTCTGACATTTCAGGCTCTAACTTCAAAAATCATGCAAAACACTTCTAACACCTTCAGATATGTTTCTCTGTGTTGCAAAATAGGTTTTATTCATGCACAGACTTCAATTTTAATTTTGGACCGAGTTTCAGCTTGCATTGCCTGAACCAAGTTTGTTATGTGCTGAAAAGCCGTTTTCTGACATTTCAGGCTCTAACTTCAAAAATCATGCAAAACACTTCTAACACCTTCAGATATGTTTCTCTGTGTTGCAAAATAGGTTTTATTCATGCACAGACTGATATTTTAAAGTGGGACCAAGATTCAGCTTGCATTGCTGGAACCAAGTTTGTTCTGCGCTGAAACGCTGTTTTCTGACATTTCAGGCTCTAACTTCAAAAATCATGCAAAACACTTCTAACACCTTCAGATATGTTTCTCTGTGTTGCAAAATAGGTTTTATTCATGCACAGACTGATATTTTAAAGTGGGAGAGAGATTCAGCTTGCATTGCCTGAACCAAGTTTGTTATGTGCTGAAAAGCCGTTTTCTGACATTTCAGGCTCTAACTTAAAAAATCATGCAAAACACTTCTAACACCTTAAGACATGTTTCTCTGTGTTGCAAAATAGGTTTTATTCATGCACAGGCTGCAATTTTAATTTTGGACCGAGTTTCAGCCTGCATTGCCAGAACCAAGTTTGTTATGGGCTGAAACGCTGTTTTCTGACATTTCAGGCTCTAACTTCAAAATTCATGCAAAACACTTCTAACACCTTCAGATATGTTTCTCTGTGTTGCAAAATAGGTTTTATTCATGCACAGACTGTTATTTTAAAGTGGGACCAAGATTCAGCTTGCATTGCTGGAACCAAGTTTGTTCTGCGCTGAAATGCTGTTTTCTGACATTTCAGGCTCTAACTTCAAAAATCATGCAAAACACTTCTAACACCTTCAGATATGTGTCTCTGTGTTGCAGAATAGGTTTTATTCATGCACAGACTGCTATTTTAATTTTGGACCGAGTTTCAGCTTGCATTGCCTGGACCAAGTTTGTTATGGGCTGAAAAGCCGTTTTCTGACATTTCAGGCTCTAACTTCAAAAATCATGCAAAACACTTCTAACACCTTCAGATATGTTTCTCTGTGTTGCAAAATAGGTTTTATTCATGCACAGACTTCAATTTTAATTTTGGACCGAGTTTCAGCTTGCATTGCCTGAACCAAGTTTGTTATGTGCTGAAAAGCCGTTTTCTGACATTTCAGGCTCTAACTTCAAAAATCATGCAAAACACTTCTAACACCTTCAGATATGTTTCTCTGTGTTGCAAAATAGGTTTTATTCATGCACAGACTTCAATTTTAATTTTGGACCGAGTTTCAGCTTGCATTGCCTGAACCAAGTTTGTTATGTGCTGAAAAGCCGTTTTCTGACATTTCAGGCTCTAACTTCAAAAATCATGCAAAACACTTCTAACACCTTCAGATATGTTTCTCTGTGTTGCAAAATAGGTTTTATTCATGCACAGACTGATATTTTAAAGTGGGACCAAGATTCAGCTTGCATTGCTGGAACCAAGTTTGTTCTGCGCTGAAACGCTGTTTTCTGACATTTCAGGCTCTAACTTCAAAAATCATGCAAAACACTTCTAACACCTTCAGATATGTTTCTCTGTGTTGCAAAATAGGTTTTATTCATGCACAGACTGATATTTTAAAGTGGGAGAGAGATTCAGCTTGCATTGCCTGAACCAAGTTTGTTATGTGCTGAAAAGCCGTTTTCTGACATTTCAGGCTCTAACTTAAAAAATCATGCAAAACACTTCTAACACCTTCAAATATGTTTCTCTGTGTTGCAAAATAGGTTTTATTAATGCACAGACTGCAATTTTAATATTGGACCGAGTTTCAGCCTGCATTGCCAGAAGCAAGTTTGTTCTGCGCTGAAACGCTGTTTTCTGACATTTCAGGCTCTAACTTAAAAAATCATGCAAAACACTTCTAACACCTTCAGATATGTTTCTCTGTGTTGCAAAATAGGTTTTATTCATGCACAGACTGATATTTTAAAGTGGGACCAAGATTCAGCTTGCATTGCTGGAACCAAGTTTGTTCTGCGCTGAAACGCTGTTTTCTGACATTTCAGGCTCTAACTTCAAAAATCATGCAAAACACTTCTAACACCTTCAGATATGTGTCTCTGTGTTGCAGAATAGGTTTTATTCATGCACAGACTGCTATTTTAATTTTGGACCGAGTTTCAGCTTGCATTGCCTGGACCAAGTTTGTTATGGGCTGAAAAGCCGTTTTCTGACATTTCAGGCTCTAACTTCAAAAATCATGCAAAACACTTCTAACACCTTCAAATATGTTTATCTGTGTTGCAAAATAGGTTTTATTCATGCAAAGACTGCAATTTTAATTTTGGACCGAGTTTCAGCTTGCATTGCCTGAACCAAGTTTGTTATGTGCTGAAACGCCGTTTTCTGACATTTCAGGCTCTAACTTCAAAAATCATGCAAAACACTTCTAACACCTTCAGATATGTTTCTCTGTGTTGCAAAATAGGTTTTATTCATGCACAGACTTCAATTTTAATTTTGGACCGAGTTTCAGCTTGCATTGCCTGAACCAAGTTTGTTATGTGCTGAAAAGCCGTTTTCTGACATTTCAGGCTCTAACTTCAAAAATCATGCAAAACACTTCTAACACCTTCAGATATGTTTCTCTGTGTTGCAAAATAGGTTTTATTCATGCACAGACTGATATTTTAAAGTGGGACCAAGATTCAGCTTGCATTGCTGGAACCAAGTTTGTTCCGCGCTGAAACGCTGTTTTCTGACATTTCAGGCTCTAACTTCAAAAATCATGCAAAACACTTCTAACACCTTCAGATATGTTTCTCTGTGTTGCAAAATAGGTTTTATTCATGCACAGACTGATATTTTAAAGTGGGACCAAGATTCAGCTTGCATTGCTGGAACCAAGTTTGTTATGTGCTGAAAAGCCGTTTTCTGACATTTCAGGCTCTAACTTCAAAAATCATGCAAAACACTTCTAACACCTTCAAATATGTTTCTCTGTGTTGCAAAATAGGTTTTATTAATGCACAGACTGCAATTTTAATATTGGACCGAGTTTCAGCCTGCATTGCCAGAAGCAAGTTTGTTCTGCGCTGAAACGCTGTTTTCTGACATTTCAGGCTCTAACTTAAAAAATCATGCAAAACACTTCTAACACCTTCAGATATGTTTCTCTGTGTTGCAAAATAGGTTTTATTCATGCACAGACTGATATTTTAAAGTGGGACCAAGATTCAGCTTGCATTGCTGGAACCAAGTTTGTTCTGCGCTGAAACGCTGTTTTCTGACATTTCAGGCTCTAACTTCAAAAATCATGCAAAACACTTCTAACACCTTCAGATATGTTTCTCTGTGTTGCAAAATAGGTTTTATTCATGCACAGACTGCAATTTTAATTTTGGACCGAGTTTCAGCTTGCATTGCCTGAACCAAGTTTGTTATGTGCTGAAAAGCCGTTTTCTGACATTTCAGGCTCTAACTTCAAAAATCATGCAAAACACTTCTAACACCTTCAGATATGTTTCTCTGTGTTGCAAAATAGGTTTTATTCATGCACAGGCTGCAATTTTAATTTTGGACTGAGTTTCAGCCTGCATTGCCAGAACCAAGTTTGTTCTGCGCTGAAACGCTGTTTTCTGACACTTCAGGCTCTAACTTCAAAAATCATGCAAAACACTTCTAACAACTTCAGATATGTTTCTCTGTGTTGCAAAATAGGTTTTATTCATGCACAGACTGATATTTTAAATTGGGACCAAGATTCAGCTTGCATTGCTGGAACCAAGTTTGTTATGTGCTGAAAAGCCGTTTTCTGACATTTCAGGCTCTAACTTCAAAAATCATGCAAAACACTTCTAACACCTTCAGATATGTTTCTCTGTGTTGCAAAATAGGTTTTATTCATGCACAGACTGATATTTTAAAGTGGGACCAAGATTCAGCTTGCATTGCTGGAACCAAGTTTGTTCCGCGCTGAAACGCTGTTTTCTGACATTTCAGGCTCTAACTTCAAAAATCATGCAAAACACTTCTAACACCTTCAGATATGTTTCTCTGTGTTGCAAAATAGGTTTTATTCATGCACAGACTGATATTTTAAAGTGGGACCAAGATTCAGCTTGCATTGCTGGAACCAAGTTTGTTATGTGCTGAAAAGCCGTTTTCTGACATTTCAGGCTCTAACTTCAAAAATCATGCAAAACACTTCTAACACCTTCAAATATGTTTCTCTGTGTTGCAAAATAGGTTTTATTAATGCACAGACTGCAATTTTAATATTGGACCGAGTTTCAGCCTGCATTGCCAGAAGCAAGTTTGTTCTGCGCTGAAACGCTGTTTTCTGACATTTCAGGCTCTAACTTAAAAAATCATGCAAAACACTTCTAACACCTTCAGATATGTTTCTCTGTGTTGCAAAATAGGTTTTATTCATGCACAGACTGATATTTTAAAGTGGGACCAAGATTCAGCTTGCATTGCTGGAACCAAGTTTGTTCTGCGCTGAAACGCTGTTTTCTGACATTTCAGGCTCTAACTTCAAAAATCATGCAAAACACTTCTAACACCTTCAGATATGTTTCTCTGTGTTGCAAAATAGGTTTTATTCATGCACAGACTGCAATTTTAATTTTGGACCGAGTTTCAGCTTGCATTGCCTGAACCAAGTTTGTTATGTGCTGAAAAGCCGTTTTCTGACATTTCAGGCTCTAACTTCAAAAATCATGCAAAACACTTCTAACACCTTCAGATATGTTTCTCTGTGTTGCAAAATAGGTTTTATTCATGCACAGGCTGCAATTTTAATTTTGGACTGAGTTTCAGCCTGCATTGCCAGAACCAAGTTTGTTCTGCGCTGAAACGCTGTTTTCTGACACTTCAGGCTCTAACTTCAAAAATCATGCAAAACACTTCTAACAACTTCAGATATGTTTCTCTGTGTTGCAAAATAGGTTTTATTCATGCACAGACTGATATTTTAAATTGGGACCAAGATTCAGCTTGCATTGCTGGAACCAAGTTTGTTCTGCGCTGAAACGCTGTTTTCTGACATTTCAGGCTCTAACTTCAAAAATCATGCAAAACACTTCTAACACCTTCAGATATGTTTCTCTGTGTTGCAAAATAGGTTTTATTCATGCACAGACTGATATTTTAAAGTGGGAGACAGATTCAGCTTGCATTGCTGGAACCAAGTTTGTTCTTCGCTGAAACGCTGTTTTCTGACATTTCAGGCTCTAACTTAAAAAATCATGCAAAACACTTCTAACACCTTCAGATATGTTTCTCTGTGTTGCAAAATAGGTTTTATTCATGCACAGACTGATATTTTAAAGTGGGACCAAGATTCAGCTTGCATTGCTGGAACCAAGTTTGTTCTGCGCTGAAACGCTGTTTTCTGACATTTCAGGCTCTAACTTCAAAAATCATGCAAAACACTTCTAACACCTTCAGATATGTTTCTCTGTGTTGCAAAAAAGGTTTTATTCATGCACAGACTGCAATTTTAATTTTGGACCGAGTTTCAGCTTGCATTGCCTGAACCAAGTTTGTTATGTGCTGAAAAGCCGTTTTCTGACATTTCAGGCTCTAACTTCAAAAATCATGCAAAACACTTCTAACACCTTCAGATATGTTTCTCTGTGTTGCAAAATAGGTTTTATTCATGCACAGGCTGCAATTTTAATTTTGGACCGAGTTTCAGCCTGCATTGCCAGAACCAAGTTTGTTCTGCGCTGAAACGCTGTTTTCTGACACTTCAGGCTCTAACTTCAAAAATCATGCAAAACACTTCTAACACCTTCAGATATGTTTCTCTGTGTTGCAAAATAGGTTTTATTCATGCACAGACTGATATTTTAAATTGGGACCAAGATTCAGCTTGCATTGCTGGAACCAAGTTTGTTCTGCGCTGAAACGCTGTTTTCTGACATTTCAGGCTCTAACTTCAAAAATCATGCAAAACACTTCTAACACCTTCAGATATGTTTCTCTGTGTTGCAAAATAGGTTTTATTCATGCACAGACTGATATTTTAAAGTGGGAGACAGATTCAGCTTGCATTGCTGGAACCAAGTTTGTTCTGCGCTGAAACGCTGTTTTCTGACATTTCAGGCTCTAACTTAAAAAATCATGCAAAACACTTCTAACACCTTCAGATATGTTTCTCTGTGTTGCAAAATAGGTTTTATTCATGCACAGACTGATATTTTAAAGTGGGACCAAGATTCAGCTTGCATTGCTGGAACCAAGTTTGTTCTGCGCTGAAACGCAGTTTTCTGACATTTCAGGCTCTAACTTCAAAAATCATGCAAAACACTTCTAACACCTTCAGATATGTTTCTCTGTGTTGCAAAATAGGTTTTATTCATGCACAGACTGCAATTTTAATTTTGGACCGAGTTTCAGCTTGCATTGCCTGAACCAAGTTTGTTATGTGCTGAAAAGCCGTTTTCTGACATTTCAGGCTCTAACTTCAAAAATCATGCAAAACACTTCTAACACCTTCAGATATGTTTCTCTGTGTTGCAAAATAGGTTTTATTCATGCACAGGCTGCAATTTTAATTTTGGACCGAGTTTCAGCCTGCATTGCCAGAAACAAGTTTGTTCTGCGCTGAAACGCTGTTTTCTGACACTTCAGGCTCTAACTTCAAAAATCATGCAAAACACTTCTAACACCTTCAGATATGTTTCTCTGTGTTGCAAAATAGGTTTTATTCATGCACAGACTGATATTTTAAATTGGGACCAAGATTCAGCTTGCATTGCTGGAACCAAGTTTGTTCTGCGCTGAAACGCTGTTTTCTGACATTTCAGGCTCTAACTTCAAAAATCATGCAAAACACTTCTAACACCTTCAGATATGTTTCTCTGTGTTGCAAAATAGGTTTTATTCATGCACAGACTGATATTTTAAAGTGGGAGACAGATTCAGCTTGCATTGCTGGAACCAAGTTTGTTCTGCGCTGAAACGCTGTTTTCTGACACTTCAGGCTCTAACTTCAAAAATCATGCAAAACACTTCTAACACCTTCAGATATGTTTCTCTGTGTTGCAAAATAGGTTTTATTCATGCACAGACTGATATTTTAAAGTGGGACCAAGATTCAGCTTGCATTGCTGGAACCAAGTTTTATCTGCGCTGAAACGCTGTTTTCTGACACTTCAGGCTCTAACTTCAAAAATCATGCAAAACACTTCTAACACCTTCAGATATGTTTCTCTGTGTTGCAAAATAGGTTTTATTCATGCACAGACTGTTATTTTAAAGTGGGACCAAGATTCAGCTTGCATTGCTGGAACCAAGTTTGTTCTGCGCTGAAACGCTGTTTTCTGACATTTCAGGCTCTAACTTCAAAAATCATGCAAAACACTTCTAACACCTTCAGATATGTGTCTCTGTGTTGCAGAATAGGTTTTATTCATGCACAGACTGCTATTTTAATTTTGGACCGAGTTTCAGCTTGCATTGCCTGGACCAAGTTTGTTATGGGCTGAAAAGCCGTTTTCTGACATTTCAGGCTCTAACTTCAAAAATCATGCAAAACACTTCTAACACCTTCAGATATGTTTCTCCGTGTTGCAAAATAGGTTTTATTCATGCACAGACTGATATTTTAAAGTGGGACCAAGATTCAGCTTGCATTGCTGGAACCAAGTTTGTTATGTGCTGAAAAGCCGTTTTCTGACATTTCAGGCTCTAACTTCAAAAATCATGCAAAACACTTCTAACACCTTCAAATATGTTTCTCTGTGTTGCAAAATAGGTTTTATTAATGCACAGATTGCAATTTTAATATTGGACCGAGTTTCAGCCTGCATTGCCAGAAGCAAGTTTGTTCTGCGCTGAAACGCTGTTTTCTGACATTTCAGGCTCTAACTTAAAAAATCATGCAAAACACTTCTAACACCTTCAGATATGTTTCTCTGTGTTGCAAAATAGGTTTTATTCATGCACAGACTGATATTTTAAAGTGGGACCAAGATTCAGCTTGCATTGCTGGAACCAAGTTTGTTCTGCACTGAAACGCTGTTTTCTGACATTTCAGGCTCTAACTTCAAAAATCATGCAAAACACTTCTAACACCTTCAGATATGTTTCTCTGTGTTGCAAAATAGGTTTTATTCATGCACAGACTTCAATTTTAATTTTGGACCGAGTTTCAGCTTGCATTGCCTGAACCAAGTTTGTTATGTGCTGAAAAGCCGTTTTCTGACATTTCAGGCTCTAACTTCAAAAATCATGCAAAACACTTCTAACACCTTCAGATATGTTTCTCTGTGTTGCAAAATAGGTTTTATTCATGCACATACTGATATTTTAACTTGGGACCAAGATTCATCTTGCATTGCTGGAACCAAGTTTGTTCTGCGCTGAAACGCTGTTTTCTGACATTTCAGGCTCTAACTTCAAAAATCATGCAAAACACTTCTAACACCTTCAGATATGTTTCTCTGTGTTGCAAAATAGGTTTTATTCATGCACAGACTGTTATTTTAAAGTGGGACCAAGATTCAGCTTGCATTGCTGGAACCAAGTTTGTTCTGCGCTGAAACGCTGTTTTCTGACATTTCAGGCTCTAACTTCAAAAATCATGCAAAACACTTCTAACACCTTCAGATATGTGTCTCTGTGTTGCAGAATAGGTTTTATTCATGCACAGACTGCTATTTTAATTTTGGACCGAGTTTCAGCTTGCATTGCCTGGACCAAGTTTGTTATGGGCTGAAAAGCCGTTTTCTGACATTTCAGGCTCTAACTTCAAAAATCATGCAAAACACTTCTAACACCTTCAGATATGTTTCTCTGTGTTGCAAAATAGGTTTTATTCATGCACAGACTTCAATTTTAATTTTGGACCGAGTTTCAGCTTGCATTGCCTGAACCAAGTTTGTTATGTGCTGAAAAGCCGTTTTCTGACATTTCAGGCTCTAACTTCAAAAATCATGCAAAACACTTCTAACACCTTCAGATATGTTTCTCTGTGTTGCAAAATAGGTTTTATTCATGCACAGACTTCAATTTTAATTTTGGACCGAGTTTCAGCTTGCATTGCCTGAACCAAGTTTGTTATGTGCTGAAAAGCCGTTTTCTGACATTTCAGGCTCTAACTTCAAAAATCATGCAAAACACTTCTAACACCTTCAGATATGTTTCTCTGTGTTGCAAAATAGGTTTTATTCATGCACAGACTGATATTTTAAAGTGGGACCAAGATTCAGCTTGCATTGCTGGAACCAAGTTTGTTCTGCGCTGAAACGCTGTTTTCTGACATTTCAGGCTCTAACTTCAAAAATCATGCAAAACACTTCTAACACCTTCAGATATGTTTCTCTGTGTTGCAAAATAGGTTTTATTCATGCACAGACTGATATTTTAAAGTGGGAGAGAGATTCAGCTTGCATTGCCTGAACCAAGTTTGTTATGTGCTGAAAAGCCGTTTTCTGACATTTCAGGCTCTAACTTAAAAAATCATGCAAAACACTTCTAACACCTTAAGACATGTTTCTCTGTGTTGCAAAATAGGTTTTATTCATGCACAGGCTGCAATTTTAATTTTGGACCGAGTTTCAGCCTGCATTGCCAGAACCAAGTTTGTTATGGGCTGAAACGCTGTTTTCTGACATTTCAGGCTCTAACTTCAAAATTCATGCAAAACACTTCTAACACCTTCAGATATGTGTCTCTGTGTTGCAGAATAGGTTTTATTCATGCACAGACTGCTATTTTAATTTTGGACCGAGTTTCAGCTTGCATTGCCTGGACCAAGTTTGTTATGGGCTGAAAAGCCGTTTTCTGACATTTCAGGCTCTAACTTCAAAAATCATGCAAAACACTTCTAACACCTTCAGATATGTTTCTCTGTGTTGCAAAATAGGTTTTATTCATGCACAGACTGATATTTTAAAGTGGGACCAAGATTCAGCTTGCATTGCTGGAACCAAGTTTGTTATGTGCTGAAAAGCCGTTTTCTGACATTTCAGGCTCTAACTTCAAAAATCATGCAAAACACTTCTAACACCTTCAAATATGTTTCTCTGTGTTGCAAAATAGGTTTTATTAATGCACAGACTGCAATTTTAATATTGGACCGAGTTTCAGCCTGCATTACCAGAAGCAAGTTTGTTCTGCGCTGAAACGCTGTTTTCTGACATTTCAGGCTCTAACTTCAAAAATCATGCAAAACACTTCTAACACCTTCAGATATGTTTCTCTGTGTTGCAAAATAGGTTTTATTCATGCACAGACTGTTATTTTAAAGTGGGACCAAGATTCAGCTTGCATTGCTGGAACCAAGTTTGTTCTGCGCTGAAACGCTGTTTTCTGACATTTCAGGCTCTAACTTCAAAAATCATGCAAAACACTTCTAACACCTTCAGATATGTGTCTCTGTGTTGCAGAATAGGTTTTATTCATGCACAGACTGCTATTTTAATTTTGGACCGAGTTTCAGCTTGCATTGCCTGGACCAAGTTTGTTATGGGCTGAAAAGCCGTTTTCTGACATTTCAGGCTCTAACTTCAAAAATCATGCAAAACACTTCTAACACCTTCAGATATGTTTCTCTGTGTTGCAAAATAGGTTTTATTCATGCACAGACTTCAATTTTAATTTTGGACCGAGTTTCAGCTTGCATTGCCTGAACCAAGTTTGTTATGTGCTGAAAAGCCGTTTTCTGACATTTCAGGCTCTAACTTCAAAAATCATGCAAAACACTTCTAACACCTTCAGATATGTTTCTCTGTGTTGCAAAATAGGTTTTATTCATGCACAGACTTCAATTTTAATTTTGGACCGAGTTTCAGCTTGCATTGCCTGAACCAAGTTTGTTATGTGCTGAAAAGCCGTTTTCTGACATTTCAGGCTCTAACTTCAAAAATCATGCAAAACACTTCTAACACCTTCAGATATGTTTCTCTGTGTTGCAAAATAGGTTTTATTCATGCACAGACTGATATTTTAAAGTGGGAGAGAGATTCAGCTTGCATTGCCTGAACCAAGTTTGTTATGTGCTGAAAAGCCGTTTTCTGACATTTCAGGCTCTAACTTAAAAAATCATGCAAAACACTTCTAACACCTTAAGACATGTTTCTCTGTGTTGCAAAATAGGTTTTATTCATGCACAGGCTGCAATTTTAATTTTGGACCGAGTTTCAGCCTGCATTGCCAGAACCAAGTTTGTTATGGGCTGAAACGCTGTTTTCTGACATTTCAGGCTCTAACTTCAAAATTCATGCAAAACACTTCTAACACCTTCAGATATGTTTCTCTGTGTTGCAAAATAGGTTTTATTCATGCACAGACTGTTATTTTAAAGTGGGACCAAGATTCAGCTTGCATTGCTGGAACCAAGTTTGTTCTGCGCTGAAACGCTGTTTTCTGACATTTCAGGCTCTAACTTCAAAAATCATGCAAAACACTTCTAACACCTTCAGATATGTGTCTCTGTGTTGCAGAATAGGTTTTATTCATGCACAGACTGCTATTTTAATTTTGGACCGAGTTTCAGCTTGCATTGCCTGGACCAAGTTTGTTATGGGCTGAAAAGCCGTTTTCTGACATTTCAGGCTCTAACTTCAAAAATCATGCAAAACACTTCTAACACCTTCAGATATGTTTCTCTGTGTTGCAAAATAGGTTTTATTCATGCACAGACTTCAATTTTAATTTTGGACCGAGTTTCAGCTTGCATTGCCTGAACCAAGTTTGTTATGTGCTTGAAAAGCCGTTTTCTGACATTTCAGGCTCTAACTTCAAAAATCATGCAAAACACTTCTAACACCTTCAGATATGTTTCTCTGTGTTGCAAAATAGGTTTTATTCATGCACAGACTGATATTTTAAAGTGGGAGAGAGATTCAGCTTGCATTGCCTGAACCAAGTTTGTTATGTGCTGAAAAGCCGTTTTCTGACATTTCAGTCTCTAACTTAAAAAATCATGCAAAACACTTCTAACACCTTAAAACATGTTTCTCTGTGTTGCAAAATAGGTTTTATTCATGCACAGGCTGCAATTTTAATTTTGGACCGAGTTTCAGCCTGCATTGCCAGAACCAAGTTTGTTATGGGCTGAAACGCTGTTTTCTGACATTTCAGGCTCTAACTTCAAAATTCATGCAAAACACTTCTAACACCTTCAGATATGTGTCTCTGTGTTGCAGAATAGGTTTTATTCATGCACAGACTGCTATTTTAATTTTGGACCGAGTTTCAGCTTGCATTGCCTGGACCAAGTTTGTTATGGGCTGAAAAGCCGTTTTCTGACATTTCAGGCTCTAACTTCAAAAATCATGCAAAACACTTCTAACACCTTCAGATATGTTTCTCTGTGTTGCAAAATAGGTTTTATTCATGCACAGACTGATATTTTAAAGTGGGACCAAGATTCAGCTTGCATTGCTGGAACCAAGTTTGTTATGTGCTGAAAAGCCGTTTTCTGACATTTCAGGCTCTAACTTCAAAAATCATGCAAAACACTTCTAACACCTTCAAATATGTTTCTCTGTGTTGCAAAATAGGTTTTATTAATGCACAGATTGCAATTTTAATATTGGACCGAGTTTCAGCCTGCATTGCCAGAAGCAAGTTTGTTCTGCGCTGAAACGCTGTTTTCTGACATTTCAGGCTCTAACTTAAAAAATCATGCAAAACACTTCTAACACCTTCAGATATGTTTCTCTGTGTTGCAAAATAGGTTTTATTCATGCACAGACTGATATTTTAAAGTGGGACCAAGATTCAGCTTGCATTGCTGGAACCAAGTTTGTTCTGCACTGAAACGCTGTTTTCTGACATTTCAGGCTCTAACTTCAAAAATCATGCAAAACACTTCTAACACCTTCAGATATGTTTCTCTGTGTTGCAAAATAGGTTTTATTCATGCACAGACTTCAATTTTAATTTTGGACCGAGTTTCAGCTTGCATTGCCTGAACCAAGTTTGTTATGTGCTGAAAAGCCGTTTTCTGACATTTCAGGCTCTAACTTCAAAAATCATGCAAAACACTTCTAACACCTTCAGATATGTTTCTCTGTGTTGCAAAATAGGTTTTATTCATGCACATACTGATATTTTAACTTGGGACCAAGATTCATCTTGCATTGCTGGAACCAAGTTTGTTCTGCGCTGAAACGCTGTTTTCAAACATTTCAGGCTCTAACTTCAAAAATCATGCAAAACACTTCTAACACCTTCAGATATGTTTCTCTGTGTTGCAAAATAGGTTTTATTCATGCACAGACTGTTATTTTAAAGTGGGACCAAGATTCAGCTTGCATTGCTGGAACCAAGTTTGTTCTGCGCTGAAACGCTGTTTTCTGACATTTCAGGCTCTAACTTCAAAAATCATGCAAAACACTTCTAACACCTTCAGATATGTGTCTCTGTGTTGCTGAATAGGTTTTATTCATGCACAGACTGCTATTTTAATTTTGGACCGAGTTTCAGCTTGCATTGCCTGGACCAAGTTTGTTATGGGCTGAAAAGCCGTTTTCTGACATTTCAGGCTCTAACTTCAAAAATCATGCAAAACACTTCTAACACCTTCAGATATGTTTCTCTGTGTTGCAAAATAGGTTTTATTCATGCACAGACTTCAATTTTAATTTTGGACCGAGTTTCAGCTTGCATTGCCTGAACCAAGTTTGTTATGTGCTGAAAAGCCGTTTTCTGACATTTCAGGCTCTAACTTCAAAAATCATGCAAAACACTTCTAACACCTTCAGATATGTTTCTCTGTGTTGCAAAATAGGTTTTATTCATGCACAGACTTCAATTTTAATTTTGGACCGAGTTTCAGCTTGCATTGCCTGAACCAAGTTTGTTATGTGCTGAAAAGCCGTTGTCTGACATTTCAGGCTCTAACTTCAAAAATCATGCAAAACACTTCTAACACCTTCAGATATGTTTCTCTGTGTTGCAAAATAGGTTTTATTCATGCACAGACTGATATTTTAAAGTGGGACCAAGATTCAGCTTGCATTGCTGGAACCAAGTTTGTTCCGCGCTGAAACGCTGTTTTCTGACATTTCAGGCTCTAACTTCAAAAATCATGCAAAACACTTCTAACACCTTCAGATATGTTTCTCTGTGTTGCAAAATAGGTTTTATTCATGCACAGACTGATATTTTAAAGTGGGACCAAGATTCAGCTTGCATTGCTGGAACCAAGTTTGTTATGTGCTGAAAAGCCGTTTTCTGACATTTCAGGCTCTAACTTCAAAAATCATGCAAAACACTTCTAACACCTTCAAATATGTTTCTCTGTGTTGCAAAATAGGTTTTATTAATGCACAGACTGCAATTTTAATATTGGACCGAGTTTCAGCCTGCATTGCCAGAAGCAAGTTTGTTCTGCGCTGAAACGCTGTTTTCTGACATTTCAGGCTCTAACTTAAAAAATCATGCAAAACACTTCTAACACCTTCAGATATGTTTCTCTGTGTTGCAAAATAGGTTTTATTCATGCACAGACTGATATTTTAAAGTGGGACCAAGATTCAGCTTGCATTGCTGGAACCAAGTTTGTTCTGCGCTGAAACGCTGTTTTCTGACATTTCAGGCTCTAACTTCAAAAATCATGCAAAACACTTCTAACACCTTCAGATATGTTTCTCTGTGTTGCAAAATAGGTTTTATTCATGCACAGACTGCAATTTTAATTTTGGACCGAGTTTCAGCTTGCATTGCCTGAACCAAGTTTGTTATGTGCTGAAAAGCCGTTTTCTGACATTTCAGGCTCTAACTTCAAAAATCATGCAAAACACTTCTAACACCTTCAGATATGTTTCTCTGTGTTGCAAAATAGGTTTTATTCATGCACAGGCTGCAATTTTAATTTTGGACCGAGTTTCAGCCTGCATTGCCAGAACCAAGTTTGTTCTGCGCTGAAACGCTGTTTTCTGACACTTCAGGCTCTAACTTCAAAAATCATGCAAAACACTTCTAACACCTTCAGATATGTTTCTCTGTGTTGCAAAATAGGTTTTATTCATGCACAGACTGATATTTTAAATTGGGACCAAGATTCAGCTTGCATTGCTGGAACCAAGTTTGTTCTGCGCTGAAACGCTGTTTTCTGACATTTCAGGCTCTAACTTCAAAAATCATGCAAAACACTTCTAACACCTTCAGATATGTTTCTCTGTGTTGCAAAATAGGTTTTATTCATGCACAGACTGATATTTTAAAGTGGGAGACAGATTCAGCTTGCATTGCTGGAACCAAGTTTGTTCTTCGCTGAAACGCTGTTTTCTGACATTTCAGGCTCTAACTTAAAAAATCATGCAAAACACTTCTAACACCTTCAGATATGTTTCTCTGTGTTGCAAAATAGGTTTTATTCATGCACAGACTGATATTTTAAAGTGGGACCAAGATTCAGCTTGCATTGCTGGAACCAAGTTTGTTCTGCGCTGAAACGCTGTTTTCTGACATTTCAGGCTCTAACTTCAAAAATCATGCAAAACACTTCTAACACCTTCAGATATGTTTCTCTGTGTTGCAAAAAAGGTTTTATTCATGCACAGACTGCAATTTTAATTTTGGACCGAGTTTCAGCTTGCATTGCCTGAACCAAGTTTGTTATGTGCTGAAAAGCCGTTTTCTGACATTTCAGGCTCTAACTTCAAAAATCATGCAAAACACTTCTAACACCTTCAGATATGTTTCTCTGTGTTGCAAAATAGGTTTTATTCATGCACAGGCTGCAATTTTAATTTTGGACCGAGTTTCAGCCTGCATTGCCAGAACCAAGTTTGTTCTGCGCTGAAACGCTGTTTTCTGACACTTCAGGCTCTAACTTCAAAAATCATGCAAAACACTTCTAACACCTTCAGATATGTTTCTCTGTGTTGCAAAATAGGTTTTATTCATGCACAGACTGATATTTTAAATTGGGACCAAGATTCAGCTTGCATTGCTGGAACCAAGTTTGTTCTGCGCTGAAACGCTGTTTTCTGACATTTCAGGCTCTAACTTCAAAAATCATGCAAAACACTTCTAACACCTTCAGATATGTTTCTCTGTGTTGCAAAATAGGTTTTATTCATGCACAGACTGATATTTTAAAGTGGGAGACAGATTCAGCTTGCATTGCTGGAACCAAGTTTGTTCTGCGCTGAAACGCTGTTTTCTGACATTTCAGGCTCTAACTTAAAAAATCATGCAAAACACTTCTAACACCTTCAGATATGTTTCTCTGTGTTGCAAAATAGGTTTTATTCATGCACAGACTGATATTTTAAAGTGGGACCAAGATTCAGCTTGCATTGCTGGAACCAAGTTTGTTCTGCGCTGAAACGCTGTTTTCTGACATTTCAGGCTCTAACTTCAAAAATCATGCAAAACACTTCTAACACCTTCAGATATGTTTCTCTGTGTTGCAAAATAGGTTTTATTCATGCACAGACTGCAATTTTAATTTTGGACCGAGTTTCAGCTTGCATTGCCTGAACCAAGTTTGTTATGTGCTGAAAAGCCGTTTTCTGACATTTCAGGCTCTAACTTCAAAAATCATGCAAAACACTTCTAACACCTTCAGATATGTTTCTCTGTGTTGCAAAATAGGTTTTATTCATGCACAGACTGATATTTTAAATTGGGACCAAGATTCAGCTTGCATTGCTGGAACCAAGTTTGTTCTGCGCTGAAACGCTGTTTTCTGACATTTCAGGCTCTAACTTCAAAAATCATGCAAAACACTTCTAACACCTTCAGATATGTTTCTCTGTGTTGCAAAATAGGTTTTATTCATGCACAGACTGATATTTTAAAGTGGGAGACAGATTCAGCTTGCATTGCTGGAACCAAGTTTGTTCTGCGCTGAAACGCTGTTTTCTGACACTTCAGGCTCTAACTTCAAAAATCATGCAAAACACTTCTAACACCTTCAGATATGTTTCTCTGTGTTGCAAAATAGGTTTTATTCATGCACAGACTGATATTTTAAAGTGGGACCAAGATTCAGCTTGCATTGCTGGAACCAAGTTTTATCTGCGCTGAAACGCTGTTTTCTGACACTTCAGGCTCTAACTTCAAAAATCATGCAAAACACTTCTAACACCTTCAGATATGTTTCTCTGTGTTGCAAAATAGGTTTTATTCATGCACAGACTGTTATTTTAAAGTGGGACCAAGATTCAGCTTGCATTGCTGGAACCAAGTTTGTTCTGCGCTGAAACGCTGTTTTCTGACATTTCAGGCTCTAACTTCAAAAATCATGCAAAACACTTCTAACACCTTCAGATATGTGTCTCTGTGTTGCAGAATAGGTTTTATTCATGCACAGACTGCTATTTTAATTTTGGACCGAGTTTCAGCTTGCATTGCCTGGACCAAGTTTGTTATGGGCTGAAAAGCCGTTTTCTGACATTTCAGGCTCTAACTTCAAAAATCATGCAAAACACTTCTAACACCTTCAGATATGTTTCTCCGTGTTGCAAAATAGGTTTTATTCATGCACAGACTGATATTTTAAAGTGGGACCAAGATTCAGCTTGCATTGCTGGAACCAAGTTTGTTATGTGCTGAAAAGCCGTTTTCTGACATTTCAGGCTCTAACTTCAAAAATCATGCAAAACACTTCTAACACCTTCAAATATGTTTCTCTGTGTTGCAAAATAGGTTTTATTAATGCACAGATTGCAATTTTAATATTGGACCGAGTTTCAGCCTGCATTGCCAGAAGCAAGTTTGTTCTGCGCTGAAACGCTGTTTTCTGACATTTCAGGCTCTAACTTAAAAAATCATGCAAAACACTTCTAACACCTTCAGATATGTTTCTCTGTGTTGCAAAATAGGTTTTATTCATGCACAGACTGATATTTTAAAGTGGGACCAAGATTCAGCTTGCATTGCTGGAACCAAGTTTGTTCTGCACTGAAACGCTGTTTTCTGACATTTCAGGCTCTAACTTCAAAAATCATGCAAAACACTTCTAACACCTTCAGATATGTTTCTCTGTGTTGCAAAATAGGTTTTATTCATGCACAGACTTCAATTTTAATTTTGGACCGAGTTTCAGCTTGCATTGCCTGAACCAAGTTTGTTATGTGCTGAAAAGCCGTTTTCTGACATTTCAGGCTCTAACTTCAAAAATCATGCAAAACACTTCTAACACCTTCAGATATGTTTCTCTGTGTTGCAAAATAGGTTTTATTCATGCACATACTGATATTTTAACTTGGGACCAAGATTCATCTTGCATTGCTGGAACCAAGTTTGTTCTGCGCTGAAACGCTGTTTTCTGACATTTCAGGCTCTAACTTCAAAAATCATGCAAAACACTTCTAACACCTTCAGATATGTTTCTCTGTGTTGCAAAATAGGTTTTATTCATGCACAGACTGTTATTTTAAAGTGGGACCAAGATTCAGCTTGCATTGCTGGAACCAAGTTTGTTCTGCGCTGAAACGCTGTTTTCTGACATTTCAGGCTCTAACTTCAAAAATCATGCAAAACACTTCTAACACCTTCAGATATGTGTCTCTGTGTTGCAGAATAGGTTTTATTCATGCACAGACTGCTATTTTAATTTTGGACCGAGTTTCAGCTTGCATTGCCTGGACCAAGTTTGTTATGGGCTGAAAAGCCGTTTTCTGACATTTCAGGCTCTAACTTCAAAAATCATGCAAAACACTTCTAACACCTTCAGATATGTTTCTCTGTGTTGCAAAATAGGTTTTATTCATGCACAGACTTCAATTTTAATTTTGGACCGAGTTTCAGCTTGCATTGCCTGAACCAAGTTTGTTATGTGCTGAAAAGCCGTTTTCTGACATTTCAGGCTCTAACTTCAAAAATCATGCAAAACACTTCTAACACCTTCAGATATGTTTCTCTGTGTTGCAAAATAGGTTTTATTCATGCACAGACTTCAATTTTAATTTTGGACCGAGTTTCAGCTTGCATTGCCTGAACCAAGTTTGTTATGTGCTGAAAAGCCGTTTTCTGACATTTCAGGCTCTAACTTCAAAAATCATGCAAAACACTTCTAACACCTTCAGATATGTTTCTCTGTGTTGCAAAATAGGTTTTATTCATGCACAGACTGATATTTTAAAGTGGGAGAGAGATTCAGCTTGCATTGCCTGAACCAAGTTTGTTATGTGCTGAAAAGCCGTTTTCTGACATTTCAGGCTCTAACTTAAAAAATCATGCAAAACACTTCTAACACCTTAAGACATGTTTCTCTGTGTTGCAAAATAGGTTTTATTCATGCACAGGCTGCAATTTTAATTTTGGACCGAGTTTCAGCCTGCATTGCCAGAACCAAGTTTGTTATGGGCTGAAACGCTGTTTTCTGACATTTCAGGCTCTAACTTCAAAATTCATGCAAAACACTTCTAACACCTTCAGATATGTTTCTCTGTGTTGCAAAATAGGTTTTATTCATGCACAGACTGTTATTTTAAAGTGGGACCAAGATTCAGCTTGCATTGCTGGAACCAAGTTTGTTCTGCGCTGAAACGCTGTTTTCTGACATTTCAGGCTCTAACTTCAAAAATCATGCAAAACACTTCTAACACCTTCAGATATGTGTCTCTGTGTTGCAGAATAGGTTTTATTCATGCACAGACTGCTATTTTAATTTTGGACCGAGTTTCAGCTTGCATTGCCTGGACCAAGTTTGTTATGGGCTGAAAAGCCGTTTTCTGACATTTCAGGCTCTAACTTCAAAAATCATGCAAAACACTTCTAACACCTTCAGATATGTTTCTCTGTGTTGCAAAATAGGTTTTATTCATGCACAGACTTCAATTTTAATTTTGGACCGAGTTTCAGCTTGCATTGCCTGAACCAAGTTTGTTATGTGCTTGAAAAGCCGTTTTCTGACATTTCAGGCTCTAACTTCAAAAATCATGCAAAACACTTCTAACACCTTCAGATATGTTTCTCTGTGTTGCAAAATAGGTTTTATTCATGCACAGACTGATATTTTAAAGTGGGAGAGAGATTCAGCTTGCATTGCCTGAACCAAGTTTGTTATGTGCTGAAAAGCCGTTTTCTGACATTTCAGTCTCTAACTTAAAAAATCATGCAAAACACTTCTAACACCTTAAAACATGTTTCTCTGTGTTGCAAAATAGGTTTTATTCATGCACAGGCTGCAATTTTAATTTTGGACCGAGTTTCAGCCTGCATTGCCAGAACCAAGTTTGTTATGGGCTGAAACGCTGTTTTCTGACATTTCAGGCTCTAACTTCAAAATTCATGCAAAACACTTCTAACACCTTCAGATATGTGTCTCTGTGTTGCAGAATAGGTTTTATTCATGCACAGACTGCTATTTTAATTTTGGACCGAGTTTCAGCTTGCATTGCCTGGACCAAGTTTGTTATGGGCTGAAAAGCCGTTTTCTGACATTTCAGGCTCTAACTTCAAAAATCATGCAAAACACTTCTAACACCTTCAGATATGTTTCTCTGTGTTGCAAAATAGGTTTTATTCATGCACAGACTGATATTTTAAAGTGGGACCAAGATTCAGCTTGCATTGCTGGAACCAAGTTTGTTATGTGCTGAAAAGCCGTTTTCTGACATTTCAGGCTCTAACTTCAAAAATCATGCAAAACACTTCTAACACCTTCAAATATGTTTCTCTGTGTTGCAGAATAGGTTTTATTCATGCACAGACTGCTATTTTAATTTTGGACCGAGTTTCAGCTTGCATTGCCTGGACCAAGTTTGTTATGGGCTGAAAAGCCGTTTTCTGACATTTCAGGCTCTAACTTCAAAAATCATGCAAAACACTTCTAACACCTTCAGATATGTTTCTCTGTGTTGCAAAATAGGTTTTATTCATGCACAGACTTCAATTTTAATTTTGGACCGAGTTTCAGCTTGCATTGCCTGAACCAAGTTTGTTATGTGCTGAAAAGCCGTTTTCTGACATTTCAGGCTCTAACTTCAAAAATCATGCAAAACACTTCTAACACCTTCAGATATGTTTCTCTGTGTTGCAAAATAGGTTTTATTCATGCACAGACTTCAATTTTAATTTTGGACCGAGTTTCAGCTTGCATTGCCTGAACCAAGTTTGTTATGTGCTGAAAAGCCGTTTTCTGACATTTCAGGCTCTAACTTCAAAAATCATGCAAAACACTTCTAACACCTTCAGATATGTTTCTCTGTGTTGCAAAATAGGTTTTATTCATGCACAGACTGATATTTTAAAGTGGGAGAGAGATTCAGCTTGCATTGCCTGAACCAAGTTTGTTATGTGCTGAAAAGCCGTTTTCTGACATTTCAGGCTCTAACTTAAAAAATCATGCAAAACACTTCTAACACCTTAAGACATGTTTCTCTGTGTTGCAAAATAGGTTTTATTCATGCACAGGCTGCAATTTTAATTTTGGACCGAGTTTCAGCCTGCATTGCCAGAACCAAGTTTGTTATGGGCTGAAACGCTGTTTTCTGACATTTCAGGCTCTAACTTCAAAATTCATGCAAAACACTTCTAACACCTTCAGATATGTTTCTCTGTGTTGCAAAATAGGTTTTATTCATGCACAGACTGTTATTTTAAAGTGGGACCAAGATTCAGCTTGCATTGCTGGAACCAAGTTTGTTCTGCGCTGAAACGCTGTTTTCTGACATTTCAGGCTCTAACTTCAAAAATCATGCAAAACACTTCTAACACCTTCAGATATGTGTCTCTGTGTTGCAGAATAGGTTTTATTCATGCACAGACTGCTATTTTAATTTTGGACCGAGTTTCAGCTTGCATTGCCTGGACCAAGTTTGTTATGGGCTGAAAAGCCGTTTTCTGACATTTCAGGCTCTAACTTCAAAAATCATGCAAAACACTTCTAACACCTTCAGATATGTTTCTCTGTGTTGCAAAATAGGTTTTATTCATGCACAGACTTCAATTTTAATTTTGGACCGAGTTTCAGCTTGCATTGCCTGAACCAAGTTTGTTATGTGCTTGAAAAGCCGTTTTCTGACATTTCAGGCTCTAACTTCAAAAATCATGCAAAACACTTCTAACACCTTCAGATATGTTTCTCTGTGTTGCAAAATAGGTTTTATTCATGCACAGACTGATATTTTAAAGTGGGAGAGAGATTCAGCTTGCATTGCCTGAACCAAGTTTGTTATGTGCTGAAAAGCCGTTTTCTGACATTTCAGTCTCTAACTTAAAAAATCATGCAAAACACTTCTAACACCTTAAAACATGTTTCTCTGTGTTGCAAAATAGGTTTTATTCATGCACAGGCTGCAATTTTAATTTTGGACCGAGTTTCAGCCTGCATTGCCAGAACCAAGTTTGTTATGGGCTGAAACGCTGTTTTCTGACATTTCAGGCTCTAACTTCAAAATTCATGCAAAACACTTCTAACACCTTCAGATATGTGTCTCTGTGTTGCAGAATAGGTTTTATTCATGCACAGACTGCTATTTTAATTTTGGACCGAGTTTCAGCTTGCATTGCCTGGACCAAGTTTGTTATGGGCTGAAAAGCCGTTTTCTGACATTTCAGGCTCTAACTTCAAAAATCATGCAAAACACTTCTAACACCTTCAGATATGTTTCTCTGTGTTGCAAAATAGGTTTTATTCATGCACAGACTGATATTTTAAAGTGGGACCAAGATTCAGCTTGCATTGCTGGAACCAAGTTTGTTATGTGCTGAAAAGCCGTTTTCTGACATTTCAGGCTCTAACTTCAAAAATCATGCAAAACACTTCTAACACCTTCAAATATGTTTCTCTGTGTTGCAAAATAGGTTTTATTAATGCACAGATTGCAATTTTAATATTGGACCGAGTTTCAGCCTGCATTGCCAGAAGCAAGTTTGTTCTGCGCTGAAACGCTGTTTTCTGACATTTCAGGCTCTAACTTAAAAAATCATGCAAAACACTTCTAACACCTTCAGATATGTTTCTCTGTGTTGCAAAATAGGTTTTATTCATGCACAGACTGATATTTTAAAGTGGGACCAAGATTCAGCTTGCATTGCTGGAACCAAGTTTGTTCTGCACTGAAACGCTGTTTTCTGACATTTCAGGCTCTAACTTCAAAAATCATGCAAAACACTTCTAACACCTTCAGATATGTTTCTCTGTGTTGCAAAATAGGTTTTATTCATGCACAGACTTCAATTTTAATTTTGGACCGAGTTTCAGCTTGCATTGCCTGAACCAAGTTTGTTATGTGCTGAAAAGCCGTTTTCTGACATTTCAGGCTCTAACTTCAAAAATCATGCAAAACACTTCTAACACCTTCAGATATGTTTCTCTGTGTTGCAAAATAGGTTTTATTCATGCACATACTGATATTTTAACTTGGGACCAAGATTCATCTTGCATTGCTGGAACCAAGTTTGTTCTGCGCTGAAACGCTGTTTTCAAACATTTCAGGCTCTAACTTCAAAAATCATGCAAAACACTTCTAACACCTTCAGATATGTTTCTCTGTGTTGCAAAATAGGTTTTATTCATGCACAGACTGTTATTTTAAAGTGGGACCAAGATTCAGCTTGCATTGCTGGAACCAAGTTTGTTCTGCGCTGAAACGCTGTTTTCTGACATTTCAGGCTCTAACTTCAAAAATCATGCAAAACACTTCTAACACCTTCAGATATGTGTCTCTGTGTTGCTGAATAGGTTTTATTCATGCACAGACTGCTATTTTAATTTTGGACCGAGTTTCAGCTTGCATTGCCTGGACCAAGTTTGTTATGGGCTGAAAAGCCGTTTTCTGACATTTCAGGCTCTAACTTCAAAAATCATGCAAAACACTTCTAACACCTTCAGATATGTTTCTCTGTGTTGCAAAATAGGTTTTATTCATGCACAGACTTCAATTTTAATTTTGGACCGAGTTTCAGCTTGCATTGCCTGAACCAAGTTTGTTATGTGCTGAAAAGCCGTTTTCTGACATTTCAGGCTCTAACTTCAAAAATCATGCAAAACACTTCTAACACCTTCAGATATGTTTCTCTGTGTTGCAAAATAGGTTTTATTCATGCACAGACTTCAATTTTAATTTTGGACCGAGTTTCAGCTTGCATTGCCTGAACCAAGTTTGTTATGTGCTGAAAAGCCGTTGTCTGACATTTCAGGCTCTAACTTCAAAAATCATGCAAAACACTTCTAACACCTTCAGATATGTTTCTCTGTGTTGCAAAATAGGTTTTATTCATGCACAGACTGATATTTTAAAGTGGGACCAAGATTCAGCTTGCATTGCTGGAACCAAGTTTGTTCCGCGCTGAAACGCTGTTTTCTGACATTTCAGGCTCTAACTTCAAAAATCATGCAAAACACTTCTAACACCTTCAGATATGTTTCTCTGTGTTGCAAAATAGGTTTTATTCATGCACAGACTGATATTTTAAAGTGGGACCAAGATTCAGCTTGCATTGCTGGAACCAAGTTTGTTATGTGCTGAAAAGCCGTTTTCTGACATTTCAGGCTCTAACTTCAAAAATCATGCAAAACACTTCTAACACCTTCAAATATGTTTCTCTGTGTTGCAAAATAGGTTTTATTAATGCACAGACTGCAATTTTAATATTGGACCGAGTTTCAGCCTGCATTGCCAGAAGCAAGTTTGTTCTGCGCTGAAACGCTGTTTTCTGACATTTCAGGCTCTAACTTAAAAAATCATGCAAAACACTTCTAACACCTTCAGATATGTTTCTCTGTGTTGCAAAATAGGTTTTATTCATGCACAGACTGATATTTTAAAGTGGGACCAAGATTCAGCTTGCATTGCTGGAACCAAGTTTGTTCTGCGCTGAAACGCTGTTTTCTGACATTTCAGGCTCTAACTTCAAAAATCATGCAAAACACTTCTAACACCTTCAGATATGTTTCTCTGTGTTGCAAAATAGGTTTTATTCATGCACAGACTGCAATTTTAATTTTGGACCGAGTTTCAGCTTGCATTGCCTGAACCAAGTTTGTTATGTGCTGAAAAGCCGTTTTCTGACATTTCAGGCTCTAACTTCAAAAATCATGCAAAACACTTCTAACACCTTCAGATATGTTTCTCTGTGTTGCAAAATAGGTTTTATTCATGCACAGGCTGCAATTTTAATTTTGGACCGAGTTTCAGCCTGCATTGCCAGAACCAAGTTTGTTCTGCGCTGAAACGCTGTTTTCTGACACTTCAGGCTCTAACTTCAAAAATCATGCAAAACACTTCTAACACCTTCAGATATGTTTCTCTGTGTTGCAAAATAGGTTTTATTCATGCACAGACTGATATTTTAAATTGGGACCAAGATTCAGCTTGCATTGCTGGAACCAAGTTTGTTCTGCGCTGAAACGCTGTTTTCTGACATTTCAGGCTCTAACTTCAAAAATCATGCAAAACACTTCTAACACCTTCAGATATGTTTCTCTGTGTTGCAAAATAGGTTTTATTCATGCACAGACTGATATTTTAAAGTGGGAGACAGATTCAGCTTGCATTGCTGGAACCAAGTTTGTTCTTCGCTGAAACGCTGTTTTCTGACATTTCAGGCTCTAACTTAAAAAATCATGCAAAACACTTCTAACACCTTCAGATATGTTTCTCTGTGTTGCAAAATAGGTTTTATTCATGCACAGACTGATATTTTAAAGTGGGACCAAGATTCAGCTTGCATTGCTGGAACCAAGTTTGTTCTGCGCTGAAACGCTGTTTTCTGACATTTCAGGCTCTAACTTCAAAAATCATGCAAAACACTTCTAACACCTTCAGATATGTTTCTCTGTGTTGCAAAAAAGGTTTTATTCATGCACAGACTGCAATTTTAATTTTGGACCGAGTTTCAGCTTGCATTGCCTGAACCAAGTTTGTTATGTGCTGAAAAGCCGTTTTCTGACATTTCAGGCTCTAACTTCAAAAATCATGCAAAACACTTCTAACACCTTCAGATATGTTTCTCTGTGTTGCAAAATAGGTTTTATTCATGCACAGGCTGCAATTTTAATTTTGGACCGAGTTTCAGCCTGCATTGCCAGAACCAAGTTTGTTCTGCGCTGAAACGCTGTTTTCTGACACTTCAGGCTCTAACTTCAAAAATCATGCAAAACACTTCTAACACCTTCAGATATGTTTCTCTGTGTTGCAAAATAGGTTTTATTCATGCACAGACTGATATTTTAAATTGGGACCAAGATTCAGCTTGCATTGCTGGAACCAAGTTTGTTCTGCGCTGAAACGCTGTTTTCTGACATTTCAGGCTCTAACTTCAAAAATCATGCAAAACACTTCTAACACCTTCAGATATGTTTCTCTGTGTTGCAAAATAGGTTTTATTCATGCACAGACTGATATTTTAAAGTGGGAGACAGATTCAGCTTGCATTGCTGGAACCAAGTTTGTTCTGCGCTGAAACGCTGTTTTCTGACATTTCAGGCTCTAACTTAAAAAATCATGCAAAACACTTCTAACACCTTCAGATATGTTTCTCTGTGTTGCAAAATAGGTTTTATTCATGCACAGACTGATATTTTAAAGTGGGACCAAGATTCAGCTTGCATTGCTGGAACCAAGTTTGTTCTGCGCTGAAACGCTGTTTTCTGACATTTCAGGCTCTAACTTCAAAAATCATGCAAAACACTTCTAACACCTTCAGATATGTTTCTCTGTGTTGCAAAATAGGTTTTATTCATGCACAGACTGCAATTTTAATTTTGGACCGAGTTTCAGCTTGCATTGCCTGAACCAAGTTTGTTATGTGCTGAAAAGCCGTTTTCTGACATTTCAGGCTCTAACTTCAAAAATCATGCAAAACACTTCTAACACCTTCAGATATGTTTCTCTGTGTTGCAAAATAGGTTTTATTCATGCACAGACTGATATTTTAAATTGGGACCAAGATTCAGCTTGCATTGCTGGAACCAAGTTTGTTCTGCGCTGAAACGCTGTTTTCTGACATTTCAGGCTCTAACTTCAAAAATCATGCAAAACACTTCTAACACCTTCAGATATGTTTCTCTGTGTTGCAAAATAGGTTTTATTCATGCACAGACTGATATTTTAAAGTGGGAGACAGATTCAGCTTGCATTGCTGGAACCAAGTTTGTTCTGCGCTGAAACGCTGTTTTCTGACACTTCAGGCTCTAACTTCAAAAATCATGCAAAACACTTCTAACACCTTCAGATATGTTTCTCTGTGTTGCAAAATAGGTTTTATTCATGCACAGACTGATATTTTAAAGTGGGACCAAGATTCAGCTTGCATTGCTGGAACCAAGTTTTATCTGCGCTGAAACGCTGTTTTCTGACACTTCAGGCTCTAACTTCAAAAATCATGCAAAACACTTCTAACACCTTCAGATATGTTTCTCTGTGTTGCAAAATAGGTTTTATTCATGCACAGACTGTTATTTTAAAGTGGGACCAAGATTCAGCTTGCATTGCTGGAACCAAGTTTGTTCTGCGCTGAAACGCTGTTTTCTGACATTTCAGGCTCTAACTTCAAAAATCATGCAAAACACTTCTAACACCTTCAGATATGTGTCTCTGTGTTGCAGAATAGGTTTTATTCATGCACAGACTGCTATTTTAATTTTGGACCGAGTTTCAGCTTGCATTGCCTGGACCAAGTTTGTTATGGGCTGAAAAGCCGTTTTCTGACATTTCAGGCTCTAACTTCAAAAATCATGCAAAACACTTCTAACACCTTCAGATATGTTTCTCCGTGTTGCAAAATAGGTTTTATTCATGCACAGACTGATATTTTAAAGTGGGACCAAGATTCAGCTTGCATTGCTGGAACCAAGTTTGTTATGTGCTGAAAAGCCGTTTTCTGACATTTCAGGCTCTAACTTCAAAAATCATGCAAAACACTTCTAACACCTTCAAATATGTTTCTCTGTGTTGCAAAATAGGTTTTATTAATGCACAGATTGCAATTTTAATATTGGACCGAGTTTCAGCCTGCATTGCCAGAAGCAAGTTTGTTCTGCGCTGAAACGCTGTTTTCTGACATTTCAGGCTCTAACTTAAAAAATCATGCAAAACACTTCTAACACCTTCAGATATGTTTCTCTGTGTTGCAAAATAGGTTTTATTCATGCACAGACTGATATTTTAAAGTGGGACCAAGATTCAGCTTGCATTGCTGGAACCAAGTTTGTTCTGCACTGAAACGCTGTTTTCTGACATTTCAGGCTCTAACTTCAAAAATCATGCAAAACACTTCTAACACCTTCAGATATGTTTCTCTGTGTTGCAAAATAGGTTTTATTCATGCACAGACTTCAATTTTAATTTTGGACCGAGTTTCAGCTTGCATTGCCTGAACCAAGTTTGTTATGTGCTGAAAAGCCGTTTTCTGACATTTCAGGCTCTAACTTCAAAAATCATGCAAAACACTTCTAACACCTTCAGATATGTTTCTCTGTGTTGCAAAATAGGTTTTATTCATGCACATACTGATATTTTAACTTGGGACCAAGATTCATCTTGCATTGCTGGAACCAAGTTTGTTCTGCGCTGAAACGCTGTTTTCTGACATTTCAGGCTCTAACTTCAAAAATCATGCAAAACACTTCTAACACCTTCAGATATGTTTCTCTGTGTTGCAAAATAGGTTTTATTCATGCACAGACTGTTATTTTAAAGTGGGACCAAGATTCAGCTTGCATTGCTGGAACCAAGTTTGTTCTGCGCTGAAACGCTGTTTTCTGACATTTCAGGCTCTAACTTCAAAAATCATGCAAAACACTTCTAACACCTTCAGATATGTGTCTCTGTGTTGCAGAATAGGTTTTATTCATGCACAGACTGCTATTTTAATTTTGGACCGAGTTTCAGCTTGCATTGCCTGGACCAAGTTTGTTATGGGCTGAAAAGCCGTTTTCTGACATTTCAGGCTCTAACTTCAAAAATCATGCAAAACACTTCTAACACCTTCAGATATGTTTCTCTGTGTTGCAAAATAGGTTTTATTCATGCACAGACTTCAATTTTAATTTTGGACCGAGTTTCAGCTTGCATTGCCTGAACCAAGTTTGTTATGTGCTGAAAAGCCGTTTTCTGACATTTCAGGCTCTAACTTCAAAAATCATGCAAAACACTTCTAACACCTTCAGATATGTTTCTCTGTGTTGCAAAATAGGTTTTATTCATGCACAGACTTCAATTTTAATTTTGGACCGAGTTTCAGCTTGCATTGCCTGAACCAAGTTTGTTATGTGCTGAAAAGCCGTTTTCTGACATTTCAGGCTCTAACTTCAAAAATCATGCAAAACACTTCTAACACCTTCAGATATGTTTCTCTGTGTTGCAAAATAGGTTTTATTCATGCACAGACTGATATTTTAAAGTGGGACCAAGATTCAGCTTGCATTGCTGGAACCAAGTTTGTTCTGCGCTGAAACGCTGTTTTCTGACATTTCAGGCTCTAACTTCAAAAATCATGCAAAACACTTCTAACACCTTCAGATATGTTTCTCTGTGTTGCAAAATAGGTTTTATTCATGCACAGACTGATATTTTAAAGTGGGAGAGAGATTCAGCTTGCATTGCCTGAACCAAGTTTGTTATGTGCTGAAAAGCCGTTTTCTGACATTTCAGGCTCTAACTTAAAAAATCATGCAAAACACTTCTAACACCTTAAGACATGTTTCTCTGTGTTGCAAAATAGGTTTTATTCATGCACAGGCTGCAATTTTAATTTTGGACCGAGTTTCAGCCTGCATTGCCAGAACCAAGTTTGTTATGGGCTGAAACGCTGTTTTCTGACATTTCAGGCTCTAACTTCAAAATTCATGCAAAACACTTCTAACACCTTCAGATATGTGTCTCTGTGTTGCAGAATAGGTTTTATTCATGCACAGACTGCTATTTTAATTTTGGACCGAGTTTCAGCTTGCATTGCCTGGACCAAGTTTGTTATGGGCTGAAAAGCCGTTTTCTGACATTTCAGGCTCTAACTTCAAAAATCATGCAAAACACTTCTAACACCTTCAGATATGTTTCTCTGTGTTGCAAAATAGGTTTTATTCATGCACAGACTGATATTTTAAAGTGGGACCAAGATTCAGCTTGCATTGCTGGAACCAAGTTTGTTATGTGCTGAAAAGCCGTTTTCTGACATTTCAGGCTCTAACTTCAAAAATCATGCAAAACACTTCTAACACCTTCAAATATGTTTCTCTGTGTTGCAAAATAGGTTTTATTAATGCACAGACTGCAATTTTAATATTGGACCGAGTTTCAGCCTGCATTACCAGAAGCAAGTTTGTTCTGCGCTGAAACGCTGTTTTCTGACATTTCAGGCTCTAACTTCAAAAATCATGCAAAACACTTCTAACACCTTCAGATATGTTTCTCTGTGTTGCAAAATAGGTTTTATTCATGCACAGACTGTTATTTTAAAGTGGGACCAAGATTCAGCTTGCATTGCTGGAACCAAGTTTGTTCTGCGCTGAAACGCTGTTTTCTGACATTTCAGGCTCTAACTTCAAAAATCATGCAAAACACTTCTAACACCTTCAGATATGTGTCTCTGTGTTGCAGAATAGGTTTTATTCATGCACAGACTGCTATTTTAATTTTGGACCGAGTTTCAGCTTGCATTGCCTGGACCAAGTTTGTTATGGGCTGAAAAGCCGTTTTCTGACATTTCAGGCTCTAACTTCAAAAATCATGCAAAACACTTCTAACACCTTCAGATATGTTTCTCTGTGTTGCAAAATAGGTTTTATTCATGCACAGACTTCAATTTTAATTTTGGACCGAGTTTCAGCTTGCATTGCCTGAACCAAGTTTGTTATGTGCTGAAAAGCCGTTTTCTGACATTTCAGGCTCTAACTTCAAAAATCATGCAAAACACTTCTAACACCTTCAGATATGTTTCTCTGTGTTGCAAAATAGGTTTTATTCATGCACAGACTTCAATTTTAATTTTGGACCGAGTTTCAGCTTGCATTGCCTGAACCAAGTTTGTTATGTGCTGAAAAGCCGTTTTCTGACATTTCAGGCTCTAACTTCAAAAATCATGCAAAACACTTCTAACACCTTCAGATATGTTTCTCTGTGTTGCAAAATAGGTTTTATTCATGCACAGACTGATATTTTAAAGTGGGAGAGAGATTCAGCTTGCATTGCCTGAACCAAGTTTGTTATGTGCTGAAAAGCCGTTTTCTGACATTTCAGGCTCTAACTTAAAAAATCATGCAAAACACTTCTAACACCTTAAGACATGTTTCTCTGTGTTGCAAAATAGGTTTTATTCATGCACAGGCTGCAATTTTAATTTTGGACCGAGTTTCAGCCTGCATTGCCAGAACCAAGTTTGTTATGGGCTGAAACGCTGTTTTCTGACATTTCAGGCTCTAACTTCAAAATTCATGCAAAACACTTCTAACACCTTCAGATATGTTTCTCTGTGTTGCAAAATAGGTTTTATTCATGCACAGACTGTTATTTTAAAGTGGGACCAAGATTCAGCTTGCATTGCTGGAACCAAGTTTGTTCTGCGCTGAAACGCTGTTTTCTGACATTTCAGGCTCTAACTTCAAAAATCATGCAAAACACTTCTAACACCTTCAGATATGTGTCTCTGTGTTGCAGAATAGGTTTTATTCATGCACAGACTGCTATTTTAATTTTGGACCGAGTTTCAGCTTGCATTGCCTGGACCAAGTTTGTTATGGGCTGAAAAGCCGTTTTCTGACATTTCAGGCTCTAACTTCAAAAATCATGCAAAACACTTCTAACACCTTCAGATATGTTTCTCTGTGTTGCAAAATAGGTTTTATTCATGCACAGACTTCAATTTTAATTTTGGACCGAGTTTCAGCTTGCATTGCCTGAACCAAGTTTGTTATGTGCTTGAAAAGCCGTTTTCTGACATTTCAGGCTCTAACTTCAAAAATCATGCAAAACACTTCTAACACCTTCAGATATGTTTCTCTGTGTTGCAAAATAGGTTTTATTCATGCACAGACTGATATTTTAAAGTGGGAGAGAGATTCAGCTTGCATTGCCTGAACCAAGTTTGTTATGTGCTGAAAAGCCGTTTTCTGACATTTCAGGCTCTAACTTAAAAAATCATGCAAAACACTTCTAACACCTTAAAACATGTTTCTCTGTGTTGCAAAATAGGTTTTATTCATGCACAGGCTGCAATTTTAATTTTGGACCGAGTTTCAGCCTGCATTGCCAGAACCAAGTTTGTTATGGGCTGAAACGCTGTTTTCTGACATTTCAGGCTCTAACTTCAAAATTCATGCAAAACACTTCTAACACCTTCAGATATGTGTCTCTGTGTTGCAGAATAGGTTTTATTCATGCACAGACTGCTATTTTAATTTTGGACCGAGTTTCAGCTTGCATTGCCTGGACCAAGTTTGTTATGGGCTGAAAAGCCGTTTTCTGACATTTCAGGCTCTAACTTCAAAAATCATGCAAAACACTTCTAACACCTTCAGATATGTTTCTCTGTGTTGCAAAATAGGTTTTATTCATGCACAGACTGATATTTTAAAGTGGGACCAAGATTCAGCTTGCATTGCTGGAACCAAGTTTGTTATGTGCTGAAAAGCCGTTTTCTGACATTTCAGGCTCTAACTTCAAAAATCATGCAAAACACTTCTAACACCTTCAAATATGTTTCTCTGTGTTGCAAAATAGGTTTTATTAATGCACAGATTGCAATTTTAATATTGGACCGAGTTTCAGCCTGCATTGCCAGAAGCAAGTTTGTTCTGCGCTGAAACGCTGTTTTCTGACATTTCAGGCTCTAACTTAAAAAATCATGCAAAACACTTCTAACACCTTCAGATATGTTTCTCTGTGTTGCAAAATAGGTTTTATTCATGCACAGACTGATATTTTAAAGTGGGACCAAGATTCAGCTTGCATTGCTGGAACCAAGTTTGTTCTGCACTGAAACGCTGTTTTCTGACATTTCAGGCTCTAACTTCAAAAATCATGCAAAACACTTCTAACACCTTCAGATATGTTTCTCTGTGTTGCAAAATAGGTTTTATTCATGCACAGACTTCAATTTTAATTTTGGACCGAGTTTCAGCTTGCATTGCCTGAACCAAGTTTGTTATGTGCTGAAAAGCCGTTTTCTGACATTTCAGGCTCTAACTTCAAAAATCATGCAAAACACTTCTAACACCTTCAGATATGTTTCTCTGTGTTGCAAAATAGGTTTTATTCATGCACATACTGATATTTTAACTTGGGACCAAGATTCATCTTGCATTGCTGGAACCAAGTTTGTTCTGCGCTGAAACGCTGTTTTCAAACATTTCAGGCTCTAACTTCAAAAATCATGCAAAACACTTCTAACACCTTCAGATATGTTTCTCTGTGTTGCAAAATAGGTTTTATTCATGCACAGACTGTTATTTTAAAGTGGGACCAAGATTCAGCTTGCATTGCTGGAACCAAGTTTGTTCTGCGCTGAAACGCTGTTTTCTGACATTTCAGGCTCTAACTTCAAAAATCATGCAAAACACTTCTAACACCTTCAGATATGTGTCTCTGTGTTGCTGAATAGGTTTTATTCATGCACAGACTGCTATTTTAATTTTGGACCGAGTTTCAGCTTGCATTGCCTGGACCAAGTTTGTTATGGGCTGAAAAGCCGTTTTCTGACATTTCAGGCTCTAACTTCAAAAATCATGCAAAACACTTCTAACACCTTCAGATATGTTTCTCTGTGTTGCAAAATAGGTTTTATTCATGCACAGACTTCAATTTTAATTTTGGACCGAGTTTCAGCTTGCATTGCCTGAACCAAGTTTGTTATGTGCTGAAAAGCCGTTTTCTGACATTTCAGGCTCTAACTTCAAAAATCATGCAAAACACTTCTAACACCTTCAGATATGTTTCTCTGTGTTGCAAAATAGGTTTTATTCATGCACAGACTTCAATTTTAATTTTGGACCGAGTTTCAGCTTGCATTGCCTGAACCAAGTTTGTTATGTGCTGAAAAGCCGTTGTCTGACATTTCAGGCTCTAACTTCAAAAATCATGCAAAACACTTCTAACACCTTCAGATATGTTTCTCTGTGTTGCAAAATAGGTTTTATTCATGCACAGACTGATATTTTAAAGTGGGACCAAGATTCAGCTTGCATTGCTGGAACCAAGTTTGTTCCGCGCTGAAACGCTGTTTTCTGACATTTCAGGCTCTAACTTCAAAAATCATGCAAAACACTTCTAACACCTTCAGATATGTTTCTCTGTGTTGCAAAATAGGTTTTATTCATGCACAGACTGATATTTTAAAGTGGGACCAAGATTCAGCTTGCATTGCTGGAACCAAGTTTGTTATGTGCTGAAAAGCCGTTTTCTGACATTTCAGGCTCTAACTTCAAAAATCATGCAAAACACTTCTAACACCTTCAAATATGTTTCTCTGTGTTGCAAAATAGGTTTTATTAATGCACAGACTGCAATTTTAATATTGGACCGAGTTTCAGCCTGCATTGCCAGAAGCAAGTTTGTTCTGCGCTGAAACGCTGTTTTCTGACATTTCAGGCTCTAACTTAAAAAATCATGCAAAACACTTCTAACACCTTCAGATATGTTTCTCTGTGTTGCAAAATAGGTTTTATTCATGCACAGACTGATATTTTAAAGTGGGACCAAGATTCAGCTTGCATTGCTGGAACCAAGTTTGTTCTGCGCTGAAACGCTGTTTTCTGACATTTCAGGCTCTAACTTCAAAAATCATGCAAAACACTTCTAACACCTTCAGATATGTTTCTCTGTGTTGCAAAATAGGTTTTATTCATGCACAGACTGCAATTTTAATTTTGGACCGAGTTTCAGCTTGCATTGCCTGAACCAAGTTTGTTATGTGCTGAAAAGCCGTTTTCTGACATTTCAGGCTCTAACTTCAAAAATCATGCAAAACACTTCTAACACCTTCAGATATGTTTCTCTGTGTTGCAAAATAGGTTTTATTCATGCACAGGCTGCAATTTTAATTTTGGACCGAGTTTCAGCCTGCATTGCCAGAACCAAGTTTGTTCTGCGCTGAAACGCTGTTTTCTGACACTTCAGGCTCTAACTTCAAAAATCATGCAAAACACTTCTAACACCTTCAGATATGTTTCTCTGTGTTGCAAAATAGGTTTTATTCATGCACAGACTGATATTTTAAATTGGGACCAAGATTCAGCTTGCATTGCTGGAACCAAGTTTGTTCTGCGCTGAAACGCTGTTTTCTGACATTTCAGGCTCTAACTTCAAAAATCATGCAAAACACTTCTAACACCTTCAGATATGTTTCTCTGTGTTGCAAAATAGGTTTTATTCATGCACAGACTGATATTTTAAAGTGGGAGACAGATTCAGCTTGCATTGCTGGAACCAAGTTTGTTCTTCGCTGAAACGCTGTTTTCTGACATTTCAGGCTCTAACTTAAAAAATCATGCAAAACACTTCTAACACCTTCAGATATGTTTCTCTGTGTTGCAAAATAGGTTTTATTCATGCACAGACTGATATTTTAAAGTGGGACCAAGATTCAGCTTGCATTGCTGGAACCAAGTTTGTTCTGCGCTGAAACGCTGTTTTCTGACATTTCAGGCTCTAACTTCAAAAATCATGCAAAACACTTCTAACACCTTCAGATATGTTTCTCTGTGTTGCAAAAAAGGTTTTATTCATGCACAGACTGCAATTTTAATTTTGGACCGAGTTTCAGCTTGCATTGCCTGAACCAAGTTTGTTATGTGCTGAAAAGCCGTTTTCTGACATTTCAGGCTCTAACTTCAAAAATCATGCAAAACACTTCTAACACCTTCAGATATGTTTCTCTGTGTTGCAAAATAGGTTTTATTCATGCACAGGCTGCAATTTTAATTTTGGACCGAGTTTCAGCCTGCATTGCCAGAACCAAGTTTGTTCTGCGCTGAAACGCTGTTTTCTGACACTTCAGGCTCTAACTTCAAAAATCATGCAAAACACTTCTAACACCTTCAGATATGTTTCTCTGTGTTGCAAAATAGGTTTTATTCATGCACAGACTGATATTTTAAATTGGGACCAAGATTCAGCTTGCATTGCTGGAACCAAGTTTGTTCTGCGCTGAAACGCTGTTTTCTGACATTTCAGGCTCTAACTTCAAAAATCATGCAAAACACTTCTAACACCTTCAGATATGTTTCTCTGTGTTGCAAAATAGGTTTTATTCATGCACAGACTGATATTTTAAAGTGGGAGACAGATTCAGCTTGCATTGCTGGAACCAAGTTTGTTCTGCGCTGAAACGCTGTTTTCTGACATTTCAGGCTCTAACTTAAAAAATCATGCAAAACACTTCTAACACCTTCAGATATGTTTCTCTGTGTTGCAAAATAGGTTTTATTCATGCACAGACTGATATTTTAAAGTGGGACCAAGATTCAGCTTGCATTGCTGGAACCAAGTTTGTTCTGCGCTGAAACGCTGTTTTCTGACATTTCAGGCTCTAACTTCAAAAATCATGCAAAACACTTCTAACACCTTCAGATATGTTTCTCTGTGTTGCAAAATAGGTTTTATTCATGCACAGACTGCAATTTTAATTTTGGACCGAGTTTCAGCTTGCATTGCCTGAACCAAGTTTGTTATGTGCTGAAAAGCCGTTTTCTGACATTTCAGGCTCTAACTTCAAAAATCATGCAAAACACTTCTAACACCTTCAGATATGTTTCTCTGTGTTGCAAAATAGGTTTTATTCATGCACAGGCTGCAATTTTAATTTTGGACCGAGTTTCAGCCTGCATTGCCAGAAACAAGTTTGTTCTGCGCTGAAACGCTGTTTTCTGACACTTCAGGCTCTAACTTCAAAAATCATGCAAAACACTTCTAACACCTTCAGATATGTTTCTCTGTGTTGCAAAATAGGTTTTATTCATGCACAGACTGATATTTTAAATTGGGACCAAGATTCAGCTTGCATTGCTGGAACCAAGTTTGTTCTGCGCTGAAACGCTGTTTTCTGACATTTCAGGCTCTAACTTCAAAAATCATGCAAAACACTTCTAACACCTTCAGATATGTTTCTCTGTGTTGCAAAATAGGTTTTATTCATGCACAGACTGATATTTTAAAGTGGGAGACAGATTCAGCTTGCATTGCTGGAACCAAGTTTGTTCTGCGCTGAAACGCTGTTTTCTGACACTTCAGGCTCTAACTTCAAAAATCATGCAAAACACTTCTAACACCTTCAGATATGTTTCTCTGTGTTGCAAAATAGGTTTTATTCATGCACAGACTGATATTTTAAAGTGGGACCAAGATTCAGCTTGCATTGCTGGAACCAAGTTTTATCTGCGCTGAAACGCTGTTTTCTGACACTTCAGGCTCTAACTTCAAAAATCATGCAAAACACTTCTAACACCTTCAGATATGTTTCTCTGTGTTGCAAAATAGGTTTTATTCATGCACAGACTGTTATTTTAAAGTGGGACCAAGATTCAGCTTGCATTGCTGGAACCAAGTTTGTTCTGCGCTGAAACGCTGTTTTCTGACATTTCAGGCTCTAACTTCAAAAATCATGCAAAACACTTCTAACACCTTCAGATATGTGTCTCTGTGTTGCAGAATAGGTTTTATTCATGCACAGACTGCTATTTTAATTTTGGACCGAGTTTCAGCTTGCATTGCCTGGACCAAGTTTGTTATGGGCTGAAAAGCCGTTTTCTGACATTTCAGGCTCTAACTTCAAAAATCATGCAAAACACTTCTAACACCTTCAGATATGTTTCTCCGTGTTGCAAAATAGGTTTTATTCATGCACAGACTGATATTTTAAAGTGGGACCAAGATTCAGCTTGCATTGCTGGAACCAAGTTTGTTATGTGCTGAAAAGCCGTTTTCTGACATTTCAGGCTCTAACTTCAAAAATCATGCAAAACACTTCTAACACCTTCAAATATGTTTCTCTGTGTTGCAAAATAGGTTTTATTAATGCACAGATTGCAATTTTAATATTGGACCGAGTTTCAGCCTGCATTGCCAGAAGCAAGTTTGTTCTGCGCTGAAACGCTGTTTTCTGACATTTCAGGCTCTAACTTAAAAAATCATGCAAAACACTTCTAACACCTTCAGATATGTTTCTCTGTGTTGCAAAATAGGTTTTATTCATGCACAGACTGATATTTTAAAGTGGGACCAAGATTCAGCTTGCATTGCTGGAACCAAGTTTGTTCTGCACTGAAACGCTGTTTTCTGACATTTCAGGCTCTAACTTCAAAAATCATGCAAAACACTTCTAACACCTTCAGATATGTTTCTCTGTGTTGCAAAATAGGTTTTATTCATGCACAGACTTCAATTTTAATTTTGGACCGAGTTTCAGCTTGCATTGCCTGAACCAAGTTTGTTATGTGCTGAAAAGCCGTTTTCTGACATTTCAGGCTCTAACTTCAAAAATCATGCAAAACACTTCTAACACCTTCAGATATGTTTCTCTGTGTTGCAAAATAGGTTTTATTCATGCACATACTGATATTTTAACTTGGGACCAAGATTCATCTTGCATTGCTGGAACCAAGTTTGTTCTGCGCTGAAACGCTGTTTTCTGACATTTCAGGCTCTAACTTCAAAAATCATGCAAAACACTTCTAACACCTTCAGATATGTTTCTCTGTGTTGCAAAATAGGTTTTATTCATGCACAGACTGTTATTTTAAAGTGGGACCAAGATTCAGCTTGCATTGCTGGAACCAAGTTTGTTCTGCGCTGAAACGCTGTTTTCTGACATTTCAGGCTCTAACTTCAAAAATCATGCAAAACACTTCTAACACCTTCAGATATGTGTCTCTGTGTTGCAGAATAGGTTTTATTCATGCACAGACTGCTATTTTAATTTTGGACCGAGTTTCAGCTTGCATTGCCTGGACCAAGTTTGTTATGGGCTGAAAAGCCGTTTTCTGACATTTCAGGCTCTAACTTCAAAAATCATGCAAAACACTTCTAACACCTTCAGATATGTTTCTCTGTGTTGCAAAATAGGTTTTATTCATGCACAGACTTCAATTTTAATTTTGGACCGAGTTTCAGCTTGCATTGCCTGAACCAAGTTTGTTATGTGCTGAAAAGCCGTTTTCTGACATTTCAGGCTCTAACTTCAAAAATCATGCAAAACACTTCTAACACCTTCAGATATGTTTCTCTGTGTTGCAAAATAGGTTTTATTCATGCACAGACTGATATTTTAAAGTGGGACCAAGATTCAGCTTGCATTGCTGGAACCAAGTTTGTTCTGCGCTGAAACGCTGTTTTCTGACATTTCAGGCTCTAACTTCAAAAATCATGCAAAACACTTCTAACACCTTCAGATATGTTTCTCTGTGTTGCAAAATAGGTTTTATTCATGCACAGACTGATATTTTAAAGTGGGAGAGAGATTCAGCTTGCATTGCCTGAACCAAGTTTGTTATGTGCTGAAAAGCCGTTTTCTGACATTTCAGGCTCTAACTTAAAAAATCATGCAAAACACTTCTAACACCTTAAGACATGTTTCTCTGTGTTGCAAAATAGGTTTTATTCATGCACAGGCTGCAATTTTAATTTTGGACCGAGTTTCAGCCTGCATTGCCAGAACCAAGTTTGTTATGGGCTGAAACGCTGTTTTCTGACATTTCAGGCTCTAACTTCAAAATTCATGCAAAACACTTCTAACACCTTCAGATATGTGTCTCTGTGTTGCAGAATAGGTTTTATTCATGCACAGACTGCTATTTTAATTTTGGACCGAGTTTCAGCTTGCATTGCCTGGACCAAGTTTGTTATGGGCTGAAAAGCCGTTTTCTGACATTTCAGGCTCTAACTTCAAAAATCATGCAAAACACTTCTAACACCTTCAGATATGTTTCTCTGTGTTGCAAAATAGGTTTTATTCATGCACAGACTGATATTTTAAAGTGGGACCAAGATTCAGCTTGCATTGCTGGAACCAAGTTTGTTATGTGCTGAAAAGCCGTTTTCTGACATTTCAGGCTCTAACTTCAAAAATCATGCAAAACACTTCTAACACCTTCAAATATGTTTCTCTGTGTTGCAAAATAGGTTTTATTAATGCACAGACTGCAATTTTAATATTGGACCGAGTTTCAGCCTGCATTACCAGAAGCAAGTTTGTTCTGCGCTGAAACGCTGTTTTCTGACATTTCAGGCTCTAACTTCAAAAATCATGCAAAACACTTCTAACACCTTCAGATATGTTTCTCTGTGTTGCAAAATAGGTTTTATTCATGCACAGACTGTTATTTTAAAGTGGGACCAAGATTCAGCTTGCATTGCTGGAACCAAGTTTGTTCTGCGCTGAAACGCTGTTTTCTGACATTTCAGGCTCTAACTTCAAAAATCATGCAAAACACTTCTAACACCTTCAGATATGTGTCTCTGTGTTGCAGAATAGGTTTTATTCATGCACAGACTGCTATTTTAATTTTGGACCGAGTTTCAGCTTGCATTGCCTGGACCAAGTTTGTTATGGGCTGAAAAGCCGTTTTCTGACATTTCAGGCTCTAACTTCAAAAATCATGCAAAACACTTCTAACACCTTCAGATATGTTTCTCTGTGTTGCAAAATAGGTTTTATTCATGCACAGACTTCAATTTTAATTTTGGACCGAGTTTCAGCTTGCATTGCCTGAACCAAGTTTGTTATGTGCTGAAAAGCCGTTTTCTGACATTTCAGGCTCTAACTTCAAAAATCATGCAAAACACTTCTAACACCTTCAGATATGTTTCTCTGTGTTGCAAAATAGGTTTTATTCATGCACAGACTTCAATTTTAATTTTGGACCGAGTTTCAGCTTGCATTGCCTGAACCAAGTTTGTTATGTGCTGAAAAGCCGTTTTCTGACATTTCAGGCTCTAACTTCAAAAATCATGCAAAACACTTCTAACACCTTCAGATATGTTTCTCTGTGTTGCAAAATAGGTTTTATTCATGCACAGACTGATATTTTAAAGTGGGAGAGAGATTCAGCTTGCATTGCCTGAACCAAGTTTGTTATGTGCTGAAAAGCCGTTTTCTGACATTTCAGGCTCTAACTTAAAAAATCATGCAAAACACTTCTAACACCTTAAGACATGTTTCTCTGTGTTGCAAAATAGGTTTTATTCATGCACAGGCTGCAATTTTAATTTTGGACCGAGTTTCAGCCTGCATTGCCAGAACCAAGTTTGTTATGGGCTGAAACGCTGTTTTCTGACATTTCAGGCTCTAACTTCAAAATTCATGCAAAACACTTCTAACACCTTCAGATATGTTTCTCTGTGTTGCAAAATAGGTTTTATTCATGCACAGACTGTTATTTTAAAGTGGGACCAAGATTCAGCTTGCATTGCTGGAACCAAGTTTGTTCTGCGCTGAAACGCTGTTTTCTGACATTTCAGGCTCTAACTTCAAAAATCATGCAAAACACTTCTAACACCTTCAGATATGTGTCTCTGTGTTGCAGAATAGGTTTTATTCATGCACAGACTGCTATTTTAATTTTGGACCGAGTTTCAGCTTGCATTGCCTGGACCAAGTTTGTTATGGGCTGAAAAGCCGTTTTCTGACATTTCAGGCTCTAACTTCAAAAATCATGCAAAACACTTCTAACACCTTCAGATATGTTTCTCTGTGTTGCAAAATAGGTTTTATTCATGCACAGACTTCAATTTTAATTTTGGACCGAGTTTCAGCTTGCATTGCCTGAACCAAGTTTGTTATGTGCTTGAAAAGCCGTTTTCTGACATTTCAGGCTCTAACTTCAAAAATCATGCAAAACACTTCTAACACCTTCAGATATGTTTCTCTGTGTTGCAAAATAGGTTTTATTCATGCACAGACTGATATTTTAAAGTGGGAGAGAGATTCAGCTTGCATTGCCTGAACCAAGTTTGTTATGTGCTGAAAAGCCGTTTTCTGACATTTCAGGCTCTAACTTAAAAAATCATGCAAAACACTTCTAACACCTTAAGACATGTTTCTCTGTGTTGCAAAATAGGTTTTATTCATGCACAGACTGCAATTTTAATATTGGACCGAGTTTCAGCCTGCATTACCAGAAGCAAGTTTGTTCTGCGCTGAAACGCTGTTTTCTGACATTTCAGGCTCTAACTTCAAAAATCATGCAAAACACTTCTAACACCTTCAGATATGTTTCTCTGTGTTGCAAAATAGGTTTTATTCATGCACAGACTGTTATTTTAAAGTGGGACCAAGATTCAGCTTGCATTGCTGGAACCAAGTTTGTTCTGCGCTGAAACGCTGTTTTCTGACATTTCAGGCTCTAACTTCAAAAATCATGCAAAACACTTCTAACACCTTCAGATATGTGTCTCTGTGTTGCAGAATAGGTTTTATTCATGCACAGACTGCTATTTTAATTTTGGACCGAGTTTCAGCTTGCATTGCCTGGACCAAGTTTGTTATGGGCTGAAAAGCCGTTTTCTGACATTTCAGGCTCTAACTTCAAAAATCATGCAAAACACTTCTAACACCTTCAGATATGTTTCTCTGTGTTGCAAAATAGGTTTTATTCATGCACAGACTTCAATTTTAATTTTGGACCGAGTTTCAGCTTGCATTGCCTGAACCAAGTTTGTTATGTGCTGAAAAGCCGTTTTCTGACATTTCAGGCTCTAACTTCAAAAATCATGCAAAACACTTCTAACACCTTCAGATATGTTTCTCTGTGTTGCAAAATAGGTTTTATTCATGCACAGACTTCAATTTTAATTTTGGACCGAGTTTCAGCTTGCATTGCCTGAACCAAGTTTGTTATGTGCTGAAAAGCCGTTTTCTGACATTTCAGGCTCTAACTTCAAAAATCATGCAAAACACTTCTAACACCTTCAGATATGTTTCTCTGTGTTGCAAAATAGGTTTTATTCATGCACAGACTGATATTTTAAAGTGGGAGAGAGATTCAGCTTGCATTGCCTGAACCAAGTTTGTTATGTGCTGAAAAGCCGTTTTCTGACATTTCAGGCTCTAACTTAAAAAATCATGCAAAACACTTCTAACACCTTAAGACATGTTTCTCTGTGTTGCAAAATAGGTTTTATTCATGCACAGGCTGCAATTTTAATTTTGGACCGAGTTTCAGCCTGCATTGCCAGAACCAAGTTTGTTATGGGCTGAAACGCTGTTTTCTGACATTTCAGGCTCTAACTTCAAAATTCATGCAAAACACTTCTAACACCTTCAGATATGTTTCTCTGTGTTGCAAAATAGGTTTTATTCATGCACAGACTGTTATTTTAAAGTGGGACCAAGATTCAGCTTGCATTGCTGGAACCAAGTTTGTTCTGCGCTGAAACGCTGTTTTCTGACATTTCAGGCTCTAACTTCAAAAATCATGCAAAACACTTCTAACACCTTCAGATATGTGTCTCTGTGTTGCAGAATAGGTTTTATTCATGCACAGACTGCTATTTTAATTTTGGACCGAGTTTCAGCTTGCATTGCCTGGACCAAGTTTGTTATGGGCTGAAAAGCCGTTTTCTGACATTTCAGGCTCTAACTTCAAAAATCATGCAAAACACTTCTAACACCTTCAGATATGTTTCTCTGTGTTGCAAAATAGGTTTTATTCATGCACAGACTTCAATTTTAATTTTGGACCGAGTTTCAGCTTGCATTGCCTGAACCAAGTTTGTTATGTGCTTGAAAAGCCGTTTTCTGACATTTCAGGCTCTAACTTCAAAAATCATGCAAAACACTTCTAACACCTTCAGATATGTTTCTCTGTGTTGCAAAATAGGTTTTATTCATGCACAGACTGATATTTTAAAGTGGGAGAGAGATTCAGCTTGCATTGCCTGAACCAAGTTTGTTATGTGCTGAAAAGCCGTTTTCTGACATTTCAGGCTCTAACTTAAAAAATCATGCAAAACACTTCTAACACCTTAAGACATGTTTCTCTGTGTTGCAAAATAGGTTTTATTCATGCACAGGCTGCAATTTTAATTTTGGACCGAGTTTCAGCCTGCATTGCCAGAACCAAGTTTGTTATGGGCTGAAACGCTGTTTTCTGACATTTCAGGCTCTAACTTCAAAATTCATGCAAAACACTTCTAACACCTTCAGATATGTGTCTCTGTGTTGCAGAATAGGTTTTATTCATGCACAGACTGCTATTTTAATTTTGGACCGAGTTTCAGCTTGCATTGCCTGGACCAAGTTTGTTATGGGCTGAAAAGCCGTTTTCTGACATTTCAGGCTCTAACTTCAAAAATCATGCAAAACACTTCTAACACCTTCAGATATGTTTCTCTGTGTTGCAAAATAGGTTTTATTCATGCACAGACTGATATTTTAAAGTGGGACCAAGATTCAGCTTGCATTGCTGGAACCAAGTTTGTTATGTGCTGAAAAGCCGTTTTCTGACATTTCAGGCTCTAACTTCAAAAATCATGCAAAACACTTCTAACACCTTCAGATATGTTTCTCTGTGTTGCAAAATAGGTTTTATTCATGCACAGACTTCAATTTTAATTTTGGACCGAGTTTCAGCTTGCATTGCCTGAACCAAGTTTGTTATGTGCTGAAAAGCCGTTTTCTGACATTTCAGGCTCTAACTTCAAAAATCATGCAAAACACTTCTAACACCTTCAGATATGTTTCTCTGTGTTGCAAAATAGGTTTTATTCATGCACATACTGATATTTTAACTTGGGACCAAGATTCATCTTGCATTGCTGGAACCAAGTTTGTTCTGCGCTGAAACGCTGTTTTCTGACATTTCAGGCTCTAACTTCAAAAATCATGCAAAACACTTCTAACACCTTCAGATATGTTTCTCTGTGTTGCAAAATAGGTTTTATTCATGCACAGACTGTTATTTTAAAGTGGGACCAAGATTCAGCTTGCATTGCTGGAACCAAGTTTGTTCTGCGCTGAAACGCTGTTTTCTGACATTTCAGGCTCTAACTTCAAAAATCATGCAAAACACTTCTAACACCTTCAGATATGTGTCTCTGTGTTGCAGAATAGGTTTTATTCATGCACAGACTGCTATTTTAATTTTGGACCGAGTTTCAGCTTGCATTGCCTGGACCAAGTTTGTTATGGGCTGAAAAGCCGTTTTCTGACATTTCAGGCTCTAACTTCAAAAATCATGCAAAACACTTCTAACACCTTCAGATATGTTTCTCTGTGTTGCAAAATAGGTTTTATTCATGCACAGACTTCAATTTTAATTTTGGACCGAGTTTCAGCTTGCATTGCCTGAACCAAGTTTGTTATGTGCTGAAAAGCCGTTTTCTGACATTTCAGGCTCTAACTTCAAAAATCATGCAAAACACTTCTAACACCTTCAGATATGTTTCTCTGTGTTGCAAAATAGGTTTTATTCATGCACAGACTTCAATTTTAATTTTGGACCGAGTTTCAGCTTGCATTGCCTGAACCAAGTTTGTTATGTGCTGAAAAGCCGTTTTCTGACATTTCAGGCTCTAACTTCAAAAATCATGCAAAACACTTCTAACACCTTCAGATATGTTTCTCTGTGTTGCAAAATAGGTTTTATTCATGCACAGACTGATATTTTAAAGTGGGACCAAGATTCAGCTTGCATTGCTGGAACCAAGTTTGTTCTGCGCTGAAACGCTGTTTTCTGACATTTCAGGCTCTAACTTCAAAAATCATGCAAAACACTTCTAACACCTTCAGATATGTTTCTCTGTGTTGCAAAATAGGTTTTATTCATGCACAGACTGATATTTTAAAGTGGGAGAGAGATTCAGCTTGCATTGCCTGAACCAAGTTTGTTATGTGCTGAAAAGCCGTTTTCTGACATTTCAGGCTCTAACTTAAAAAATCATGCAAAACACTTCTAACACCTTAAGACATGTTTCTCTGTGTTGCAAAATAGGTTTTATTCATGCACAGGCTGCAATTTTAATTTTGGACCGAGTTTCAGCCTGCATTGCCAGAACCAAGTTTGTTATGGGCTGAAACGCTGTTTTCTGACATTTCAGGCTCTAACTTCAAAATTCATGCAAAACACTTCTAACACCTTCAGATATGTGTCTCTGTGTTGCAGAATAGGTTTTATTCATGCACAGACTGCTATTTTAATTTTGGACCGAGTTTCAGCTTGCATTGCCTGGACCAAGTTTGTTATGGGCTGAAAAGCCGTTTTCTGACATTTCAGGCTCTAACTTCAAAAATCATGCAAAACACTTCTAACACCTTCAGATATGTTTCTCTGTGTTGCAAAATAGGTTTTATTCATGCACAGACTGATATTTTAAAGTGGGACCAAGATTCAGCTTGCATTGCTGGAACCAAGTTTGTTATGTGCTGAAAAGCCGTTTTCTGACATTTCAGGCTCTAACTTCAAAAATCATGCAAAACACTTCTAACACCTTCAAATATGTTTCTCTGTGTTGCAAAATAGGTTTTATTAATGCACAGACTGCAATTTTAATATTGGACCGAGTTTCAGCCTGCATTACCAGAAGCAAGTTTGTTCTGCGCTGAAACGCTGTTTTCTGACATTTCAGGCTCTAACTTCAAAAATCATGCAAAACACTTCTAACACCTTCAGATATGTTTCTCTGTGTTGCAAAATAGGTTTTATTCATGCACAGACTGTTATTTTAAAGTGGGACCAAGATTCAGCTTGCATTGCTGGAACCAAGTTTGTTCTGCGCTGAAACGCTGTTTTCTGACATTTCAGGCTCTAACTTCAAAAATCATGCAAAACACTTCTAACACCTTCAGATATGTGTCTCTGTGTTGCAGAATAGGTTTTATTCATGCACAGACTGCTATTTTAATTTTGGACCGAGTTTCAGCTTGCATTGCCTGGACCAAGTTTGTTATGGGCTGAAAAGCCGTTTTCTGACATTTCAGGCTCTAACTTCAAAAATCATGCAAAACACTTCTAACACCTTCAGATATGTTTCTCTGTGTTGCAAAATAGGTTTTATTCATGCACAGACTTCAATTTTAATTTTGGACCGAGTTTCAGCTTGCATTGCCTGAACCAAGTTTGTTATGTGCTGAAAAGCCGTTTTCTGACATTTCAGGCTCTAACTTCAAAAATCATGCAAAACACTTCTAACACCTTCAGATATGTTTCTCTGTGTTGCAAAATAGGTTTTATTCATGCACAGACTTCAATTTTAATTTTGGACCGAGTTTCAGCTTGCATTGCCTGAACCAAGTTTGTTATGTGCTGAAAAGCCGTTTTCTGACATTTCAGGCTCTAACTTCAAAAATCATGCAAAACACTTCTAACACCTTCAGATATGTTTCTCTGTGTTGCAAAATAGGTTTTATTCATGCACAGACTGATATTTTAAAGTGGGAGAGAGATTCAGCTTGCATTGCCTGAACCAAGTTTGTTATGTGCTGAAAAGCCGTTTTCTGACATTTCAGGCTCTAACTTAAAAAATCATGCAAAACACTTCTAACACCTTAAGACATGTTTCTCTGTGTTGCAAAATAGGTTTTATTCATGCACAGGCTGCAATTTTAATTTTGGACCGAGTTTCAGCCTGCATTGCCAGAACCAAGTTTGTTATGGGCTGAAACGCTGTTTTCTGACATTTCAGGCTCTAACTTCAAAATTCATGCAAAACACTTCTAACACCTTCAGATATGTTTCTCTGTGTTGCAAAATAGGTTTTATTCATGCACAGACTGTTATTTTAAAGTGGGACCAAGATTCAGCTTGCATTGCTGGAACCAAGTTTGTTCTGCGCTGAAACGCTGTTTTCTGACATTTCAGGCTCTAACTTCAAAAATCATGCAAAACACTTCTAACACCTTCAGATATGTGTCTCTGTGTTGCAGAATAGGTTTTATTCATGCACAGACTGCTATTTTAATTTTGGACCGAGTTTCAGCTTGCATTGCCTGGACCAAGTTTGTTATGGGCTGAAAAGCCGTTTTCTGACATTTCAGGCTCTAACTTCAAAAATCATGCAAAACACTTCTAACACCTTCAGATATGTTTCTCTGTGTTGCAAAATAGGTTTTATTCATGCACAGACTTCAATTTTAATTTTGGACCGAGTTTCAGCTTGCATTGCCTGAACCAAGTTTGTTATGTGCTTGAAAAGCCGTTTTCTGACATTTCAGGCTCTAACTTCAAAAATCATGCAAAACACTTCTAACACCTTCAGATATGTTTCTCTGTGTTGCAAAATAGGTTTTATTCATGCACAGACTGATATTTTAAAGTGGGAGAGAGATTCAGCTTGCATTGCCTGAACCAAGTTTGTTATGTGCTGAAAAGCCGTTTTCTGACATTTCAGGCTCTAACTTCAAAAATCATGCAAAACACTTCTAACACCTTCAGATATGTTTCTCTGTGTTGCAAAATAGGTTTTATTAATGCACAGATTGCAATTTTAATATTGGACCGAGTTTCAGCCTGCATTGCCAGAAGCAAGTTTGTTCTGCGCTGAAACGCTGTTTTCTGACATTTCAGGCTCTAACTTAAAAAATCATGCAAAACACTTCTAACACCTTCAGATATGTTTCTCTGTGTTGCAAAATAGGTTTTATTCATGCACAGACTGATATTTTAAAGTGGGACCAAGATTCAGCTTGCATTGCTGGAACCAAGTTTGTTCTGCACTGAAACGCTGTTTTCTGACATTTCAGGCTCTAACTTCAAAAATCATGCAAAACACTTCTAACACCTTCAGATATGTTTCTCTGTGTTGCAAAATAGGTTTTATTCATGCACAGACTTCAATTTTAATTTTGGACCGAGTTTCAGCTTGCATTGCCTGAACCAAGTTTGTTATGTGCTGAAAAGCCGTTTTCTGACATTTCAGGCTCTAACTTCAAAAATCATGCAAAACACTTCTAACACCTTCAGATATGTTTCTCTGTGTTGCAAAATAGGTTTTATTCATGCACATACTGATATTTTAACTTGGGACCAAGATTCATCTTGCATTGCTGGAACCAAGTTTGTTCTGCGCTGAAACGCTGTTTTCTGACATTTCAGGCTCTAACTTCAAAAATCATGCAAAACACTTCTAACACCTTCAGATATGTTTCTCTGTGTTGCAAAATAGGTTTTATTCATGCACAGACTGTTATTTTAAAGTGGGACCAAGATTCAGCTTGCATTGCTGGAACCAAGTTTGTTCTGCGCTGAAACGCTGTTTTCTGACATTTCAGGCTCTAACTTCAAAAATCATGCAAAACACTTCTAACACCTTCAGATATGTGTCTCTGTGTTGCAGAATAGGTTTTATTCATGCACAGACTGCTATTTTAATTTTGGACCGAGTTTCAGCTTGCATTGCCTGGACCAAGTTTGTTATGGGCTGAAAAGCCGTTTTCTGACATTTCAGGCTCTAACTTCAAAAATCATGCAAAACACTTCTAACACCTTCAGATATGTTTCTCTGTGTTGCAAAATAGGTTTTATTCATGCACAGACTTCAATTTTAATTTTGGACCGAGTTTCAGCTTGCATTGCCTGAACCAAGTTTGTTATGTGCTGAAAAGCCGTTTTCTGACATTTCAGGCTCTAACTTCAAAAATCATGCAAAACACTTCTAACACCTTCAAATATGTTTCTCTGTGTTGCAAAATAGGTTTTATTAATGCACAGACTGCAATTTTAATATTGGACCGAGTTTCAGCCTGCATTACCAGAAGCAAGTTTGTTCTGCGCTGAAACGCTGTTTTCTGACATTTCAGGCTCTAACTTCAAAAATCATGCAAAACACTTCTAACACCTTCAGATATGTTTCTCTGTGTTGCAAAATAGGTTTTATTCATGCACAGACTGTTATTTTAAAGTGGGACCAAGATTCAGCTTGCATTGCTGGAACCAAGTTTGTTCTGCGCTGAAACGCTGTTTTCTGACATTTCAGGCTCTAACTTCAAAAATCATGCAAAACACTTCTAACACCTTCAGATATGTGTCTCTGTGTTGCAGAATAGGTTTTATTCATGCACAGACTGCTATTTTAATTTTGGACCGAGTTTCAGCTTGCATTGCCTGGACCAAGTTTGTTATGGGCTGAAAAGCCGTTTTCTGACATTTCAGGCTCTAACTTCAAAAATCATGCAAAACACTTCTAACACCTTCAGATATGTTTCTCTGTGTTGCAAAATAGGTTTTATTCATGCACAGACTTCAATTTTAATTTTGGACCGAGTTTCAGCTTGCATTGCCTGAACCAAGTTTGTTATGTGCTGAAAAGCCGTTTTCTGACATTTCAGGCTCTAACTTCAAAAATCATGCAAAACACTTCTAACACCTTCAGATATGTTTCTCTGTGTTGCAAAATAGGTTTTATTCATGCACAGACTTCAATTTTAATTTTGGACCGAGTTTCAGCTTGCATTGCCTGAACCAAGTTTGTTATGTGCTGAAAAGCCGTTTTCTGACATTTCAGGCTCTAACTTCAAAAATCATGCAAAACACTTCTAACACCTTCAGATATGTTTCTCTGTGTTGCAAAATAGGTTTTATTCATGCACAGACTGATATTTTAAAGTGGGAGAGAGATTCAGCTTGCATTGCCTGAACCAAGTTTGTTATGTGCTGAAAAGCCGTTTTCTGACATTTCAGGCTCTAACTTAAAAAATCATGCAAAACACTTCTAACACCTTAAGACATGTTTCTCTGTGTTGCAAAATAGGTTTTATTCATGCACAGGCTGCAATTTTAATTTTGGACCGAGTTTCAGCCTGCATTGCCAGAACCAAGTTTGTTATGGGCTGAAACGCTGTTTTCTGACATTTCAGGCTCTAACTTCAAAATTCATGCAAAACACTTCTAACACCTTCAGATATGTTTCTCTGTGTTGCAAAATAGGTTTTATTCATGCACAGACTGTTATTTTAAAGTGGGACCAAGATTCAGCTTGCATTGCTGGAACCAAGTTTGTTCTGCGCTGAAACGCTGTTTTCTGACATTTCAGGCTCTAACTTCAAAAATCATGCAAAACACTTCTAACACCTTCAGATATGTGTCTCTGTGTTGCAGAATAGGTTTTATTCATGCACAGACTGCTATTTTAATTTTGGACCGAGTTTCAGCTTGCATTGCCTGGACCAAGTTTGTTATGGGCTGAAAAGCCGTTTTCTGACATTTCAGGCTCTAACTTCAAAAATCATGCAAAACACTTCTAACACCTTCAGATATGTTTCTCTGTGTTGCAAAATAGGTTTTATTCATGCACAGACTTCAATTTTAATTTTGGACCGAGTTTCAGCTTGCATTGCCTGAACCAAGTTTGTTATGTGCTTGAAAAGCCGTTTTCTGACATTTCAGGCTCTAACTTCAAAAATCATGCAAAACACTTCTAACACCTTCAGATATGTTTCTCTGTGTTGCAAAATAGGTTTTATTCATGCACAGACTGATATTTTAAAGTGGGAGAGAGATTCAGCTTGCATTGCCTGAACCAAGTTTGTTATGTGCTGAAAAGCCGTTTTCTGACATTTCAGGCTCTAACTTAAAAAATCATGCAAAACACTTCTAACACCTTAAAACATGTTTCTCTGTGTTGCAAAATAGGTTTTATTCATGCACAGGCTGCAATTTTAATTTTGGACCGAGTTTCAGCCTGCATTGCCAGAACCAAGTTTGTTATGGGCTGAAACGCTGTTTTCTGACATTTCAGGCTCTAACTTCAAAATTCATGCAAAACACTTCTAACACCTTCAGATATGTGTCTCTGTGTTGCAGAATAGGTTTTATTCATGCACAGACTGCTATTTTAATTTTGGACCGAGTTTCAGCTTGCATTGCCTGGACCAAGTTTGTTATGGGCTGAAAAGCCGTTTTCTGACATTTCAGGCTCTAACTTCAAAAATCATGCAAAACACTTCTAACACCTTCAGATATGTTTCTCTGTGTTGCAAAATAGGTTTTATTCATGCACAGACTGATATTTTAAAGTGGGACCAAGATTCAGCTTGCATTGCTGGAACCAAGTTTGTTATGTGCTGAAAAGCCGTTTTCTGACATTTCAGGCTCTAACTTCAAAAATCATGCAAAACACTTCTAACACCTTCAAATATGTTTCTCTGTGTTGCAAAATAGGTTTTATTAATGCACAGATTGCAATTTTAATATTGGACCGAGTTTCAGCCTGCATTGCCAGAAGCAAGTTTGTTCTGCGCTGAAACGCTGTTTTCTGACATTTCAGGCTCTAACTTAAAAAATCATGCAAAACACTTCTAACACCTTCAGATATGTTTCTCTGTGTTGCAAAATAGGTTTTATTCATGCACAGACTGATATTTTAAAGTGGGACCAAGATTCAGCTTGCATTGCTGGAACCAAGTTTGTTCTGCACTGAAACGCTGTTTTCTGACATTTCAGGCTCTAACTTCAAAAATCATGCAAAACACTTCTAACACCTTCAGATATGTTTCTCTGTGTTGCAAAATAGGTTTTATTCATGCACAGACTTCAATTTTAATTTTGGACCGAGTTTCAGCTTGCATTGCCTGAACCAAGTTTGTTATGTGCTGAAAAGCCGTTTTCTGACATTTCAGGCTCTAACTTCAAAAATCATGCAAAACACTTCTAACACCTTCAGATATGTTTCTCTGTGTTGCAAAATAGGTTTTATTCATGCACATACTGATATTTTAACTTGGGACCAAGATTCATCTTGCATTGCTGGAACCAAGTTTGTTCTGCGCTGAAACGCTGTTTTCAAACATTTCAGGCTCTAACTTCAAAAATCATGCAAAACACTTCTAACACCTTCAGATATGTTTCTCTGTGTTGCAAAATAGGTTTTATTCATGCACAGACTGTTATTTTAAAGTGGGACCAAGATTCAGCTTGCATTGCTGGAACCAAGTTTGTTCTGCGCTGAAACGCTGTTTTCTGACATTTCAGGCTCTAACTTCAAAAATCATGCAAAACACTTCTAACACCTTCAGATATGTTTCTCTGTGTTGCAAAATAGGTTTTATTCATGCACAGACTGGAATTTTAATTTTGGGCCAAGTTTCAGCTTGCATTGCCTGAACCAAGTTTGTTAGGTGCTGAAACGCCGTTTTCTGACATTTCAGGCTCTAACTTCAAAAATCATGCAAAACACTTCTAACACCTTCAGATATGTTTCTCTGTGTTGCAAAATAGGTTTTATTCATGCACAGACTGCAATTTTAATTTCTGACCGAGTTTCAGCTTGCATTGCCAGAACCAAGTTTGTTATGTGCTGAAACGCTGTTTTCTGACATTTCAGGCTCTAACTTCAAAAATCATGCAAAACACTTCTAACACCTTCAGATATGTTTCTGTGTGTTTCAAAATACGTTTCATTCATGCACAGACTGCAATTATAATTTTGGACTGAGTTTCAGCTTGCATTGCCAGAACCAAGTTTGTTATGTGCTGAAACGCTGTTTTCTGACATTTCAGGCTCTAACTTCAAAAATCATGCAAAACACTTCTAACACCTTCAGATATGTTTCTCTGTGTTGCAAAATAGGTTTTATTCATGCACAGATTGCAATTTTAATTTCTGACCGATTTTCAGCTTGCATTGCCAGAACCAAGTTTGTTATGTGCTGAAACGCTGTTTTCTGACATTTCAGGCTCTAACTTCAAAAATCATGCAAAACACTTCTAACACCTTCAGATATGTTTCTCTGTGTTGCAAAATAGGTTTTATTCATGCACAGACTGCAATTTTAATTTCTGACCGAGTTTCAGCTTGCATTGCCAGAACCAAGTTTGTTATGTGCTGAAACGCTGTTTTCTGACATTTCAGGCTCTAACTTCAAAAATCATGCAAAACACTTCTAACACCTTCAGATATGTTTCTCTGTGTTGCAAAATAGGTTTTATTCATGCACAGACTGGAATTTTAATTTTGGGCCAAGTTTCAGCTTGCATTGCCTGAACCAAGTTTGTTATGTGCTGAAACGCCGTTTTCTGACATTTCAGGCTCTAACTTCAAAAATCATGCAAAACACTTCTAACACCTTCAGATATGTTTCTCTGTGTTGCAAAATAGGTTTTATTCATGCACAGACTGGAATTTTAATTTTGGGCCAAGTTTCAGCTTGCATTGCCTGAACCAAGTTTGTTAGGTGCTGAAACGCCGTTTTCTGACATTTCAGGCTCTAACTTCAAAAATCATGCAAAACACTTCTAACACCTTCAGATATGTTTCTCTGTGTTGCAAAATAGGTTTTATTCATGCACAGACTGCAATTTTAATTTCTGACCGAGTTTCAGCTTGCATTGCCAGAACAAAGTTTGTTAGGTGCTGAAACGCCGTTTTCTGACATTTCAGGCTCTAACTTCAAAAATCATGCAAAACACTTCTAACACCTTCAGATATGTTTCTCTGTGTTGCAAAATAGGTTTTATTCATGCACAGACTGGAATTTTAATTTCTGACCGAGTTTCAGCTTGCATTGCCAGAACCAAGTTTGTTATGTGCTGAAACGCTGTTTTCTGACATTTCAGGCTCTAACTTCAAAAATCATGCAAAACACTTCTAACACCTTCAGATATGTTTCTGTGTGTTTCAAAATACGTTTCATTCATGCACAGACTGCAATTTTCATTTTGGACTGAGTTTCAGCTTGCATTGCCAGAACCAAGTTTGTTATGTGCTGAAACGCTGTTTTCTGACATTTCAGGCTCTAACTTCAAAAATCATGCAAAACACTTCTAACACCTTCAGATATGTTTCTCTGTGTTGCAAAATAGGTTTTATTCATGCACAGATTGCAATTTTAATTTCTGACCGATTTTCAGCTTGCATTGCCAGAACCAAGTTTGTTATGTGCTGAAACGCTGTTTTCTGACATTTCAGGCTCTAACTTCAAAAATCATGCAAAACACTTCTAACACCTTCAGATATGTTTCTGTGTGTTGCAAAATACGTTTCATTCATGCACAGACTGGAATTTTAATTTTGGGCCAAGTTTCAGCTTGCATTGCCTGAACCAAGTTTGTTAGGTGCTGAAACGCCGTTTTCTGACATTTCAGGCTCTAACTTCAAAAATCATGTAAAACACTTCTAACACCTTCAGATATGTTTCTCTGTGTTGCAAAATAGGTTTTATTCATGCACAGACTGCAATTTTAATTTTGGACCGAGTTTCAGCTTGCATTGCCTGAACCAAGTTTGTTATGTGCTGAAACGCCGTTTTCTGACATTTCAGGCTCTAACTTCAAAAATCATGCAAAACACTTCTAACACCTTCAGATATGTTTCTCTGTGTTGCAAAATAGGTTTTATTCATGCACAGACTGGAATTTTATTTTTGGGCCAAGTTTCAGCTTGCATTGCCTGAACCAAGTTTGTTAGGTGCTGAAACGCCGTTTTCTGACATTTCAGGCTCTAACTTCAAAAATCATACAAAACACTTCTAACACCTTCAGATATGTTTCTCTGTGTTGCAAAATAGGTTTTATTCATGCACAGACTGGAATTTTAATTTCTGACCGAGTTTCAGCTTGCATTGCCAGAACCAAGTTTGTTATGTGCTGAAACGCTGTTTTCTGACATTTCAGGCTCTAACTTCAAAAATCATGCAAAACACTTCTAACACCTTCAGATATGTTTCTGTGTGTTTCAAAATACGTTTCATTCATGCACAGACTGGAATTTTAATTTTGGACTGAGTTTCAGCTTGCATTGCCAGAACCAAGTTTGTTATGTGCTGAAACGCTGTTTTCTGACATTTCAGGTTCTAACTTCAAAAATCATGCAAAACACTTCTAACACCTTCAGATATGTTTCTGTGTGTTTCAAAATACGTTTCATTCATGCACAGACTGCAATTTTAATTTTGGACTGAGTTTCAGCTTGCATTGCCAGAACCAAGTTTGTTATGTGCTGAAACGCTGTTTTCTGACATTTCAGGCTCTAACTTCAAAAATCATGCAAAACACTTCTAACACCTTCAGATATGTTTCTCTGTGTTGCAAAATAGGTTTTATTCATGCACAGATTGCAATTTTAATTTCTGACCGATTTTCAGCTTGCATTGCCAGAACCAAGTTTGTTATGTGCTGAAACGCTGTTTTCTGACATTTCAGGCTCTAACTTCAAAAATCATGCAAAACACTTCTAACACCTTCAGATATGTTTCTCTGTGTTGCAAAATAGGTTTTATTCATGCACAGACTGCAATTTTAATTTCTGACCGAGTTTCAGCTTGCATTGCCAGAACAAAGTTTGTTATGTGCTGAAACGCTGTTTTCTGACATTTCAGGCTCTAACTCCAAAAATCATGCAAAACACTTCTAACACCTTCAGATATGTTTCTCTGTGTTGCAAAATAGGTTTTATTCATGCACAGACTGGAATTTTAATTTCTGACCGAGTTTCAGCTTGCATTGCCAGAACCAAGTTTGTTAGGTGCTGAAACGCTGTTTTCTGACATTTCAGGCTCTAACTTCAAAAATCATGCAAAACACTTCTAACACCTTCAGATATGTTTCTGTGTGTTTCAAAATACGTTTCATTCATGCACAGACTGGAATTTTAATTTTGGACTGAGTTTCAGCTTGCATTGCCAGAACCAAGTTTGTTATGTGCTGAAACGCTGTTTTCTGACATTTCAGGCTCTAACTTCAAAAATCATGCAAAACACTTCTAACACCTTCAGATATGTTTCTCTGTGTTGCAAAATAGGTTTTATTCATGCACAGATTGCAATTTTAATTTCTGACCGATTTTCAGCTTGCATTGCCAGAACCAAGTTTGTTATGTGCTGAAACGCTGTTTTCTGACATTTCAGGCTCTAACTTCAAAAATCATGCAAAACACTTCTAACACCTTCAGATATGTTTCTCTGTGTTGCAAAATAGGTT